>NC_012966.1:1200000-1500000 GCF_000027005.1 Komagataella phaffii GS115
CGGACAAGTAGATCAGCAAGAGCTCTTTGAGCGCACGGTCCAACCATTTCTAGACTCTGAGATAATTCCACATTCCAAAGATGTAACTCTATTCACGATGGGACCGTCTGGAGCGGGCAAATCTTACACCGTTTTTGGAACTCCTAGCAACGTTGGATTGTTGTACCGTTCTTTGAGCTACCTTCTTCAGCAGGTAACAGGCGACTTGGCTTCTTATGATACAGTAAAGAAGCACCTAGGCATGAACTTAATAAATCCGACAAAATCAGGGGCTCAAGCGGGGAACTCTTCGGGGCATACAGCTGTGACAGTCTCGATGTTTGAAATTTATAACGACTCCATTAAGGACTTATTTGCCAACAGAGAAATCAATTCCAGATCCGTATTAGATATCGTTACAGATCCGAGAGATGGGAAACTGAAGCCAAGGAATCTTTCCCAGTTTTATGTTCCAAATATTGATATTTGCAAAAGATTGTTTGAACTTGGATTGAAAAACCGAAGGGGAATTCAAAAGGGCTCCACCTCCACTAGTTCAGGCTCTCATTGTTTTGTGCATATTAACTTTGTTAAGATTTCGAAGGATGGGAGGAAATCTGCTGTCTCTAGGTTCACCTTGGCCGATCTTTCTAGCATTGAAAGCACTAAAAGTGCTCAAGCTAAGAACATCTCTATGAAACAAAAATCAATCAACAACACATCTATTTTAGAGCTCGGCCGATGTATTCATTCTTTGAGATCCGGTAAACAGGACATGTCTTTACTCAGAACCAATAAGATTGCTCGACTTTTATTTCATGACTTTATTAAGAACAAGGGAATGAATCCGCAATTAAAGTTTTTAGTCAATCTGGATTCAAATGGTGATCAGGGTACTTCATTACAGATTTTGAGGTACATTTCCTCAAGTATCAATGACGACAGAAGAACATCTTCTCGTCCTAGTTCATCTGGTTCCAGGGATAGTGTCAAGAGACTTTCAGTCACCCAGAGATTGAGTAGCCGTATTTCCAGTACTCATGTTAAGGAGAAGGAGACTCTAGAAAAGATCAAAAAAGAGAAAGATATCTTGACGAAAGAGTTGAAACAGCTCCAAGATAAGTTAGTAGAAAATGAAATTAGCATTAGAAAAGAAATCTCAAATAATTTTGAGGAGTCAATAGCCAAATTGAATGATGAATTCAGACAGAAGGAGATTTCTCTTCAAAACAGTTTGGAAAAAGATTGCGATAGAAAGCTCACTGACTTGGCAGATGAGTATGAGCAAACATTGTGTTCAATGAGAAGTGAGCTTGATTCCAAATCAATCGAAAACCAAGACCTACTGAAGAAAATTGCATCCTTAAGGGATGAGTTGAAACATAATAAAATTGAAAACGAATCGTTTCAATCTTCTATAACAAAACTTAATGAAACTATTGAGTTAAAAGCTCAAAAAATTTCCGATCTTAAAGTGAGCTCTGCCAGTTTGAGAGAGGAACTTGATACCACCACTGCTAGCCTTAACGAGACCACAAAATCATTAAATGATAGTAAAGAACTTGTTACTCGATTGCAAGCCGAAATTACAGAAAAGAAATCTCTTTTGGAACAGAGAGAATTTGGTTCATCAGAGATAAAGCAAGATTATGAGAAGCAGATTAGGGATCTAAGAAACCAAGTTAAAAGGTTGGATGCCGATGTTACTGCTGGAGAAAATGTTATTAAGAAATTAGAATCTAATTTAGAACAAAAGATAGCAGAAGTTGACGAGATGAAGACAAAATTATCACAGGCAGAGAAGAGCATCGATTTTAACAAAAGACATATCGACATTCTGAAGGACAAGTTTACTGCTTCTAAACAAAAGTTACCAGCCTCTGATGATAACAATTCCGCTACTGAGCATCCCAAAAGCAGCAGAGCTCCAGAGACAGCAGATCCAGACTCTTTAAAAGAGAATATTTCTCCACCAAAAAAATCCAAACATAAATCAAGTTCCAAATCTCAAAAAATAGATGACGCCCTTAAATTGACATCTTTCACTCTCTTTGACAAATTAGAACCCCAATCTGTCGATTCGTCGGTGAAAAGAAAACGCAATATTCTCAGTTCGCCAACAAAAGCCAGCGATCTGCTCATGTCATCTCCTACGAAAACTAGGAAGAAGTTAAGAAAGAAAGAGATAGTCAATATTTTCGATGACAATGAGTTAGACTAATCACCCTATATAAGTACAAATCTTTTGCTTGAATAAAAAGTGATGAAACATGCTAGTATTGTGGATTAATTCCTTTTTACCAATCATCGTCTTCTTCCTCTTCTTCATCACTATCACGTCTAGCCTTCTGGCGAATTGCAGCGGCCAACCCTCCGGCTAACGTAGACTCATCTTGCTTCTTTTGCATTAGTGCTGCAGCAAGTCCACCAGCTAAGGGGTTTGATACAGAACCATTGGTCGAGGCTACTTGCGGAGCCACTTGCGGAGCTGCAGGTTGTGCTTGGACTGGGACTGCCTTAGTAGCAGGTGGAGCACACTCCACTACATAGGCAGCAGGGACCCAACCCTCCTTAGCTTCATCTAGAGTCTTTGCTAACCACCAACCATTTTCCTCCTTTTGGAGGATATAAACAATTTGATCCTTTTGGATTGGTAATTCAGAAGGACTGCCCGTTCCTTGAAATTCATAGGCTGCTTTGTAGGTTGGATATTTTGGAGTTTCAACTGCTGGTGGAGGTGGCGGAGGAGGTGGAATGTTCTTCTTAACAGGCTCTATAGGCTGAGTTGGCTGCGAGCGTTGAACAGGTTGAGTGCGTTGCGTTGGCTGAACAGGTTGAGAGTGCTGAGTCGGCTGAACAGGTTGAGTTGGTTGAATCCGCTGAACCTGAGGAACAGGTACGGCGCCAGGAATGTTTGAAGTTCTTGGTTTTTGCTGTTGTGGAGGAGGTGGAGGGACCTTTTTTCGTTGAGTTGGCTGAACAGCTGCAACTGGAACAGATTGAGCATGCGGATTAGCAAATCCTGAGTTTGCCGCGGCCCCATAGTTGTTACTGCGTTGGGAATATGAGTTTGAAACTTCCACACCAGTACGATATCTGTAAACTGCAGTACCTGTGTTTTTTCCCTTTGGTCTTTCTTTGGATACAGAAGAGGCTGAAAGCCCTGGAGCCACTTGAATAGTTCCTGATTTGTACACGTCTCCATTTAAGGGTACAGCAGTAGATTGTTGGGTCTTGATAGTGTGGATCTTGCCAGGCTTCTTGTAATATTGAATTGTAGGCCCGATTTGTATACTCAGTCCTCGATTTATATTCTTCAGATGGGTGACTAACTCAGTTTTGAATTTAAGATTGATAAATGGATCAGGCCTTGTTCCCCCTATTAACGAAATGGCCAACCAATCGTCAGCCAAATTCGACATACCAACATACGATATTGAATTAACAGAAATCGAATCCACATTATACGAGATCTTTCTTTCGATGACTTCCTCCGCAATCATATAGAAGGTAGATCTTGTCAAAAGGAAAATACGAGGCACCCTGACTGAAGATCTACCAAACTTGGCGTGTAGAATTTCTCCACGGAATGAAAAGATTATTCTATCATTGATGCCCACTTGAGAGATTAAGAACCGACCAAAACCCGATTTATCGTTACAACCAAGATAGTCTCCCGTGTATTGTCTGCTTCCCAACATGGACATTCTCCGTCTCTCCTTTTTGTGAATAACTAGAGATGTACCGTAATCTCTCAATTGCTCGTAAACATTACCACCTTTCTTCTCACGGATGATCCTTTGCAAGGTCTTGGCAGCGTCAACTCTAACTTTGAACCATCTACGGATGGCACGTTGGATAACTTTTGCCTTATTTGCCCAGTAGTTCTCTCTCATTGACTCTAAAGAAAACAGGGTCTCAGGTTTCTTAATGAAGATCTTAGTCACTCCAACTTGCCATTCTGTTTCGGGAATGCCAGCGTCTTTAAGAATAACTGTGCAGGCTGACTTATGGTCTCCTTCCCAAATATAATCACCTGCATAAGATGTCTTTGTTGATAACAAGTAAAACCGCTCAGAAAACTTTTCAAATGTCTGTCGATAAGCAAAACCAGCTCTTCTGATACGAACATTCTCTTGCAAACCCAAGTATTTCACCTGATGCAGTACAGCTCTATCGTCGTACTCAGTGGGGGATTTGTTTTGATTTGGTTTGATCGTTCGGATGTATGAAGGTTGAGCTTGTGAGAGGGTGTCCACCAATAAGTTAGCACTAGTTTTGATTTTTGCACTTGCCGTAGTTGGTCGATTTTTTCTACCACCAGCATTGGTTTCGACAGGTTCAGGGAAAAGACTCAACAGAAACGAGTCCTGTGAGGTTTTGATCATTTCTAAAAGATCCTTTAGCATCTGATCCTTATTTTTGTCAGTAATAGTATCGATGTCGTAGGTGACGTCACCGGCATAATGTTTGATAACGAACTTTGACGAACGTAAGTCGAAATGAGGGTTCGTTGCAATCATGTTCAGTCTTTGAGAAAATGCTTGATCTGCTGCACTACTATCAGCATGAGCTGTCGCACAAGCATCGTCTAAAATGGAGAAAATTCCTGGTGGCCTCTTAGCTTCAATCAAATCGCATACAATCTTGTTGTTGAAGTACTTGATAGGCGTCCACTGAATTTGCTCCTTGACGTACTCATCCTGTTCAGATTTCAGGGTCAGCTGAATAAAAATCTGTTGTAATTTTTCGTTGACATAATTGATACATAACTGTTCAAAAGAATTCTGTTCAAAAATTTCAAACCCATAAATATCCAAAATTCCAATGGTCTTGTGAACAGTTTCACTTATGTGAGCTAAGGATTTGTTGGTCCTATCAACAATCCAATCGAAAAGATTACTATAGATACCTTTAGAGAGAGCATCTCTGACAGCAGTTGCCTGAGTGATGTTCAAAGGAACGTGATAAATAGACCCACGTTTCGATCCGTGACTTGTTTCCACAATACGTTCGATCAGTGAGTTTGTAAGAATCTGGGCGTTTACCTGAAGTAGGTATGCAACGAAATCGGTTACGGAAGAATCTCTAATTTGAGCATTTCCATCCTCGTTTTCAACAAAGGAGATGTTACCAATCCATAAGATAGCGGCCAGAATTCGAAAAACTTGGTCCTGCTCATCTTGGGTAAGGCCTATTGTTTGCATGGCTTTTAGAGTGTCTTTGTACTCTTTAACATCATCTATCGTGTCAACAGTAGTGCAACCAGATGCACTTGTATAGACGTACTGTTCGGGAAGCTGTACACCAAAAGTCGAACGATAGTTTTCATTAGCACTTTTAGTAAACTGGTAGAAAATGTGAAAGTTTCTTTCATTTCGAATTTGACCAACCACTCTTTGTTTTTCTAGCAAATAATTGGTGATGTGGGCTCCGATTGGTTCATAGCCTGCATTGAACTGAATTTCTAAGTATTTACCATGTCTTGAGGAGTTATTATTCCTCAAGGTCTTAGCACACCCAAATGACTCCAATAAAGGATTGGTGGCCAAGACCATATCTTTGATCTGCTGAATTTGGGACGAAGACTGCCCACCACTGACGGCAGCAATATACTGCATGATTTGTTTGGCAGCCTCGGTCTTCCCTGCACCAGACTCACCAGAAATAATAACACACTGACTCTCTGCGTACGCTTGCATGTTGTAAAACATTGATTCCGCAATAGCAAACACATGTGGAGGAACCTCCAATCTATTCTTACCTCGATAACTGTTAAGGATGGCATCCGTGTACAGCCCCAAATCTCTGAATGGATTGACTGAAATCAACACATGACCGATATAGGTATAGATCGTACCATTTTTGAATCTTTTTTCCAAGTTCTCGTTGATTGAGTTGTCACTGATTGTGGATAGAAGTGTCAGATCGGATACACCAACCTCCTTCTTCTTATGGACATCAAACTCAGCCTTCTTGACTCCCCCCCTTTTGGCGGGTTGCTCTCTGACTTGTTTGTTGCGACCGATTCGCTTTGTAATCGCCATGGTGAAACAATTGGTTCTTTAGCGTTAGAAGGAAGCGATCACTTGGTTGAAACTGTACCTAAGCCACCGGACCCGTTGTACTTCTGAGGGTATTTCGAGGATTGCAAGGGGAATCTTTTTGTTGGTGAACGCACTACCCTTTTTTTTACATAGAAATATCAGTAGGAAGTGATGTGAGAGTGACAAAGGCAAGAGAAGTTTTGGTCTGTCAAAAAGAAAAACACCAAACGACAGCCTCGAGTCATGTGGGAAGACTTTTTCTCTGTACAGATATTTTTCATTATATTAAGGGAGACTTTAGAGTCTGCTATTATCGTGTCGGTTTTGCTGTCTTTCCTAAAGCAAAACTTTGGCTCAGAAGACCCTAAGACTTACAAGAGTTTGCAGTTTCAAATATGGTTTGGCGCTTTGCTGGGTATGCTGATTTGCTTGGCCATTGGAGGTGCGATGATTGCTATATTCTACTTCCTTGGTAACGACTTGTGGTCGTTGGCTGAGAGAATCTGGGAAGGTGTATTCAGTATCATCTCTGCCGTGATCATCTCCATCATGGGGTTGGCCTTGTTGAGAATAAATCACCTACAAACCAAGTGGAAGTCCAAGCTGGGAAGAAGTTTCACGTTGAAGAACTTGGATGATATCATCATTGGTGACACCGACGTGGCCCAGTTGAGCAGAGTTGGAAAAATACGCTACAAGGTGAAACTATTCACCGAAAGACATGCACTGGCACTACTTCCTTTCATTACTACGATGCGAGAGGGACTAGAAGCAGTCGTTTTCATTGGCGGTATCGGGGTCAGCCAACCCTTCACATCATTCCCCTTGGCCATTCTGGCCGGTGGAGCAACCGGGTTTTTCGTTGGATGGATCATGTATAGAGGGGGGAACAAGATGCAATTGCAGTATTTCCTCATTTTGTCCACAGCTTTCTTATACTTAGTAGCCTCTGGATTGATGTCCAGAGGAGTGTGGTTCTTGGAGTTGGAAAGATACGTCCAGTTGTGTGATGGACAGGATATGTCCGAAGTCGGATCAGGACCTGGTTCATATGATGTGAGTAACTCTGTTTGGCATGTCAACTGTTGCAATGGTCTTACCGACGGTGGCTGGATGCTGTTGAACGCACTGGTAGGATGGACTAACTCTGCTACCTACGGTTCTGTCATTAGTTACATTGCATTTTGGCTATTCATTGTGGCATCTCTTAAGGTTAGACTGTTCCGAGAACGTAATGGGTACCTCCCATTCATTCCTTTCTCGTGGCAAAGACGTAGAATTCGCAAACAGATTGGTATCTTGAAACGGGCAATTGCAACTGCAGACGACCAGTATTCGGAGGTAAACAGCGAAGGAAGGCCTTCCTTGACTCAACAGACTGAGACAACTGTGAGTGGGAATGAGATTGAGGATGGAGAGAGGGATACATTACTGAGCTAGATGTTTTACATGCAAAAATGGGGATGTGGGAACATACCATGTTACTCGTAATCTGCTGGAGTGTAGCAACCTGCGGGGATATTTCACAATTTTCACAATTTTCACAATTTTCACAAGTTTCAAAAAACGCAGACAAGAGGTCTGCATTAGTGCATTCAACTTTCTCAATTAAGAAAAATTACCGAACCCTTTTCAGATCGTCAAATCAGAGAAAAAATAAGGCTTAATCTATAGCAATGCGTACATAGAATAATTGCCTGAAGTATACTAAAATGAATGAATTTGATCCAATGATTTCAGTGAGGGTAATTACCGAGATAAGAAATGTCAGCAAATCTAATTGTAGAGCCCTCTCCCGGGTGCTATACGGCAATTGCCATATCGATCGCATCCTTTTTCTTCGTCCGAAAGGTGCATACATGTCCCAGCGTTGAATCTGCCCATCTATTAAAGTGAGGCGCGAACACACTTGGTCGTTATCTCTTACAAAAATATTATTAATCCCTTAACTGGCAAAAACTTCCGAAATGCCCCAGTGTTCAGGGATCACACTAACAGGAAAACGATGCAAGATAAACACAAAAACGGACAAATACTGCAGATACCATGAAAATCAACGACTGACGACAATGTACAGGAAACCTGCATCTCCACCAAAAGTAGGGTTCATCTACGTGTACACCCTGAAATCATTGGCACTTCCCAGCAACAAGAAGCAAAAGTGGCTTCGATTGGGTAGTGGTAACCACTCTAGAGACGTCGACTTACTGAAATCCGAGCCCTTTGATCCCAGGGATAATATCTTGATTAAAGTGGGCGCAACCACTAACGATCCACAGACTCGAATTCGTCAATGGGAAGATAAATGCAGGTTGGAGCTAGCGTTGATAACACCCAAATTAGTGATAGCAAATTCGAAATCCCGAAGGGGGCTGTCGGCACTGTTTGAAAAATTGTCTTTGAATTCGTCAGCTGGAAGGACTGAGAGACAAGAGAGGAAATTGCTGCGGCAATGGTCTACTTATAACAATTTAGGTTTTCAATGCGACGATGTGTTTGCCAAAGAAGAGCAAATTCATTCACTGCTAAGAGCAAATTATGGGCATGGAACAGTTTTCTGCCAAGGATGTAGCAGGCCAGGGCGGAACGTTTTTTTGAGGCATAGAGAGTGGTTTCTTATCCCAAGAAGGAAACTATTCAAGGTTTTGGTTCTCATAGATAAGACTTCCACGTGACCGTTTGTATGGGGCATCTCATGCCAAGACCTGGCATGCTTCTCGGATTATGCAAAGACTGCATAGTACATCTACCAGTTAAGATTCGTGAAGAATGAAATTTATCTTCTGCTGCTATCAGTGAAATACCATTTTTAGGTCAATGGAGGGGTTGGATGGAAACTCGGGAGATAGGCTATGAAACGTGCTGTCGTTATCTGTTCAATTGCCATCGGATTGAATTATATAAGAGGGAAGTAATATCTCTCGTGAGTTCTCTTTTCTTCCTTCTTCATCCCACTCATCTCACACTCTCTCTCCATTGACAAGGAAAAGAATGCGATTGACCAACCTTTTAAGTTTGACCTCTTTGGTGGCCTTAGCTGTGGCTGTACCAGACTTCTACCAGAAACGTGAAGCTGTTAGCTCAAAGGAAGCTGCTCTTCTGAGAAGAGAAGCTACTGAATGTGTTTCTAACGAGAATGTCCTCGTTGAGGCTCCAAAATCCAACATCTGGACCAGTCTGTCTAAAGACGAAGTTCAGGAAGTATTGGACTTGTTGCATTCCACTTACAATATTACCGAGGTCACTAAGTC
Organism: Komagataella phaffii GS115; assembly: GCF_000027005.1. Classification (NCBI taxonomy): domain Eukaryota; kingdom Fungi; phylum Ascomycota; class Pichiomycetes; order Pichiales; family Pichiaceae; genus Komagataella; species Komagataella phaffii. The sequence goes on from NC_012966.1 coordinate 1,209,278, forward strand.
TGACTTCTTCTCCAACTATGTTCTTTGGATTGAGACTTTGAAGCCTAACAAGACTGAGGCTTTGACTTATTTGGATGAGGATGGAGATCTACCTCCCAGAAACGCCAGAACTGTCGTTTACTTTGGTGAGGGTGAGGAAGGATACTTTGAAGAGCTCAAGGTAGGACCACTGCCAGTCAGTGACGAGACCACCATTGAGCCTCTTTCCTACTACAACACCAATGGAAAGTCTAAACTTCCATTCGATGTTGGTCATTTGGACAGAATCAAGAGTGCTGCCAAGTCCGCTTTCCTGAATGAAAATTTGAACACCACAACCATGAGAACTGTTCTTGAAGACTTGATTGGTGTTCCTTACGAGGATATGGGATGTCATTCAGCTGCTCCTCAATTGCACGACCCAGCAACTGGAGCTGTTGTCGACTATGGTACTTGTAACATCAATACTGAGAACGATGCTGAAAACTTAGTTCCTACTGGTTTCTTTTTCAAGTTCGACATGACCGGAAGAGATGTTTCTCAATGGAAAATGTTGGAGTACATTTACAACAACAAAGTGTACAACTCTGCTGAAGAACTCTACGAAGCCACAAAGAAGGATGATTTTGTTAGATTGCCAAAGATTGACATTGATAACCTTGATTGGACTGTAATTCCTAGAAACGATTCTGCTCCTATTAGACACTTGGACGACAGAAAGTCTCCAAGATTAATAGAGCCAGAAGGACGCAGATGGGCATATGATGCTGACGAAGAGTACTTCAGCTGGATGGACTGGGGCTTCTACACTTCTTGGAGTAGAGACACCGGTATCAGTTTCTTTGACATCACCTTCAAGGGTGAGAGAATCGTTTACGAATTATCTTTGCAAGAGTTGATCGCAGAATACGGTTCAGATGATCCATTCAACCAGCACACTTTCTACTCAGATATTTCTTACGGTGTCGGTAACAGATTTAGTTTAGTCCCAGGTTTTGACTGCCCAAGTACCGCCGGTTACTTCACTACTGACACTTTCGAATACGATGAATTCTACAACCGTACCCTCAGTTACTGTGTTTTCGAAAATCAGGAAGACTACTCACTACTACGTCACACTGGTGCTTCTTACTCTGCTGTCACCCAAAACCCAACTCTGAATATTAGATTTATTTCTACCATTGGAAACTACGATTACAACTTCTTGTACAAATTCTTCTTGGACGGTACCCTTGAGGTCTCTGTTCGGGCTGCTGGTTACATTCAAGCTGGATACTGGAACCCAGAAACCAGTGCTCCTTACGGTCTGAAGATCCACGATGTTCTTTCAGGCTCTTTCCATGACCACGTACTGAACTACAAAGTTGACTTGGATGTTGGTGGAACCAAGAACCGTGCTACCCAGTATGTTATGAAAGATGTCGACGTTGAATACCCATGGGCTCCAGGTAAGGTTTACAACACCAAGCAGATTGCAAGAGAGGTCTTTGAAAACGAAGATTTCAACGGTATCAACTGGCCTGAGAACGGACAAGGTATCCTTTTGATTGAATCTGCCGAAGAAACTAACAGTTTCGGTAACCCAAGAGCTTACAACATTATGCCCGGAGCAGGAGGAGTTCACAGAATTGTTAAGAATTCTCGTTCTGGACCAGAAACCCAAAACTGGGCTCGTTCCAACTTGTTTTTGACTAAGCACAAGGACACAGAATTGAGATCCTCTACAGCTTTGAACACCAACGCTCTTTACGACCCACCTGTTAACTTCAACGCTTTCTTAGACAATGAAAGCTTGGATGGTGAGGACATTGTTGCTTGGGTTAACTTGGGTCTGCACCACTTGCCAAACTCCAACGATTTACCAAACACCATTTTCTCAACCGCACATGCTTCCTTTATGTTGACACCATTCAACTACTTCGACAGCGAGAACTCTAGAGATACCACCCAACAAGTTTACTACACTTACGATGACGAGACTGAAGAATCCAGTTGGGAATTCTACGGAAACGATTGGAGTTCTTGCGGTGTTGAGGTTGCTGAACCAAACTTCGAGGAATACGTCTACGGAAGAGGAACCCGTATTAACAAAAAGATGACCAACTCGGACGAAGTCTATTAGATTAGTCGATAGATTGAGTCTAACTTAGCTAATGGAGCTACCTTTCCATTTTTGAATTCTTTTCCGCTTTTTTTTCGTTCTTATAGCTTAGCTAATAGATTTTTTAAAACTTCACAATTCACCATAGTAAGGCTCGGTCTATTCTGGTGGTCAGGGAGAGTATCTGACTAGCAAGTTACAATTGTCTTATTCAAGAATTAAAGTAATGTTAGATAGTTGAGGTTAGAGTGTGGAAAGTACTGACTAAAGAGACTGATAGACTTATAACGTCCAAGTTAAAAGATGGGTACGTAGAATTACTGGTTTTCATCTAGCACCAAAGAACTAGATGGTCTAAGCCCTAACGGAGAAAAAATGAAAAAAAACGACCTCGGTGAGGGTTGAACTCACGATCTTGCGATTAACAGTCGCACGCCTTAACCAACTTGGCCACGAAGTCCTCTGCGTAGTTTTATGAAAAAACTTTCTATACATAATTGTCTTTAATGCTAGGTCAGTCGACACTAGTCAACCATGTGGAGGGCTATTGTACTCCCGTTTAGTGTCCTAAAAACTGATACCAGTCTATACTTTGTTTATTAGATTCATAGGTTGGCACTTTGAAAGTATACCCTCTTTTTTTAATCTGGCATCATGTCTTCTGTGACTGAATGTCTTCACGTTGTTTTTGGTAGCTCTAGTCCTAGTTGAACAGAATGAAAATATCTTGCTACCATTTGAGTTTCTATACGCTACGCTGCCTAAAGTAATAATATTCATGTGATTAATTACGACATCTCTTTAGCCCATGAAGTTTAGTAGACTGATGATGTAAACATCTTAGTGGTGTGTCAAAAATTACAGGTTAGGATATTTCTCTAAATACACTAAGTGTCAAGTTGATCCAGCAACAGTACATTTACAGCCATCAAAATGAAAGTCATTAGGTACTAGACCTATTTCTTTTCTCAATTTCTGCTTTCAGAAACGATATGTCTCCCTTAATATCAGAAACAATGTGAGCAGTTCTATTTGTCAATTTTGCTTGAGGCTTTCCATAGGATCCATAGCCTAGAGCTCGTTTAAACATCGAATCTTTAGGATGCTCCGAACTCAATCCTTCCATATAATTCTCCAGCTGTTTCACTTGAAACATCAGGGGTTGCATTTCGCTCATTCTTGAAGTGTCGCCTCGTAGGGATAGAGAAGCACCGGCTTGCTTGTAACTTGATACTTCCAACTTTTCTAGTGTGTTCTTCAAGTCCTGAATGCTGCCACCTAGACGATCAGATTCACTCCTGTCTCTCTTTTCCTCTTCATCTTCAAACTTGATCGTCTGTCTTCCAAACCCGTTGTTCTGGTATTTATGCTGGTACAAGAAAGGGTTGAACGTATTGTCTACCTCTTCCTTCTTGGGGTCCGTTTGCATCCCCGCATCTGAATAAACCGTGTTGCCATACTTGACTCTGACTTCAGGAACAAATCTTAATCGTTTTGCTACAAGCCCATACATGGCATTAAGTTTGTCCAGGCAATGGTTTAGGTAGGAGCCTCTTCTTTCGTATTGAAGCTTCAACATAGGTCGAATCAGAAAGAGGGCCAATGCATACACAACCACCAAAAACGAACCGGACCCGTACAAAAGACGAGTCAAATAGAGCAGAGCCGCAGGTTTGGGAGTTACCAGCCTTGAAGGTGGTAAATTCTCTGGGAAGGCAATGGCTTGCACGTTGCGCCTTGACGACATGTTGTGAATCGATGTAGTGTGGAGAAGTTAATGAGAGAAAAAGTGCTTCTCATGACTAGTTCGCGATGTAGTAGGTAATCTGGTCGGTTAATAACCGAACCGAGGTGGTATTAAAGCGGAAGGACAAAAGAAAATAATACAAAAATCACACATTACATAAGCGCTTAGTATTCGACATCTTGATCCAGACTAGAATCAAGGGCGACTTCAGCATAATCGTTCTCCAGAGCAGCTAGATCTTCTCTTGCCTCTGCAAATTCACCTTCCTCCATTCCCTCACTGACATACCAATGGACGAAAGCACGTTTCTTGTACATGAGATCGAACTTTTCATCGATTCTTTGCCATGCCTCTGCAATAGCAGTTGTGTTGGAGAGGGCACAGACCGACCTGGTAGCCGGTGCTAGGTCTCCATCAGGGACATAATGAGGAGGCTTATAGCATAACCCAATTTTGAATCCCGTGGGGCACCAATCGACAAGTTGAATAGTTTTCTTGTTTTTGAGCATCGATACTGCATTCTGAACGTCTCTGTTAACAACATCTCCTCTGTAGAGCAGACATGTGGCCATGTATTTACCTGCCTTTGGATCGCATTTAACAAGCTGATTGCTTGGTTCAAAACAAGCATTTGTGATTTCTTGTACATTGGAAGACTCATGACTGGACTTGCTTTTCGATAGCACTGGTGCAAATGATACCAAAGGGAAGTGAATTCGTGGGTATGGAACCAAGTTGGTTTGGAATTCACTCAAGTCAACGTTTAGAGACCCAGAGAATCTTAATGATGCTGTCACAGAGGACAACACCTGTGCTACAACCCTGTTCAGATTGTCATAAGTAGGGCGAGCTGTATCCAAGTTCTTACGGCACATATCATAAATGGCCTCGTTGTCGACCATGAATGTACAATCAGAGTGCATAAGTGTGCTATGAGTGCTCAAAACACTGTTGTAAGGTTCTACTACACTGGAAGAGACCTGTGGAGCAGGATACACAGCAAAATCAAGCTTAGTCTTCTTGCCAAATTCATTTGAAAGCTCTTCGAGTAGAAGTGCACCAAAACCTGATCCGGTACCTCCTCCAAAAGAATGAGTGAACAGAAAGCCTTGGAGGCCATCACACTGATCAGCCATTTTTCTTAGACGTTCCATCACTGGTTCCAAGAGTTCTCTGCCAACTGTGTAATGTCCCCTTGCGTAGTTGTTAGCTGCATCCTCTTTCCCCGTAATCAACTGTTCTTGGTAGAAAAGGTCTTTGAACTTTCCGGTACGGACTTCGTCAACCACATTTGGCTCTAGATCGACGTACAGAGTTCTTGGAACGTACTTTCCTGATCCAGTTTCGTTGAAGAACGTTGCAAACCCTTCATCCTGTACTCCCTTTTTCTCATCCTCCAAGTGCCCTGTAGGGTCAATTCCGTGCTCTAGACAATATAGTTCCCAACTGGAGTTACCGATCTGACACCCAGCCTGGCCTACGTTAATGGATATGACTTCTCTCATTTGGTAAAACTAGAGTGAGAGTGTTTGTTTATAGGCCTGATCGGGCCAAATATTTACATTTGCGCATTAGCGAACACACGACGCGACCAAACTCCAAAGCTCTAAAGACATCAAAAATCATTATCATACATATTACGTAATAGTAAGGGTACTTAGATTGATACACTGGCACAAAGAGCTGCACCGACTCCTGAACCATCTTTGGCGATGTTAATGTGCGTACGACGTTCACCCTTGGTGCCTATCTGTGTTAAGGCTAATGCGTCACGCAACATTGTACGGTAACCTGGGTAAAACTCGACAACAGATCCATCAACACCAATGTCCACCTCAATGTGGTGTCCCTCTAATGCGCCAGTCAACATGATGATGGCTGCAATTGGGACAGCAGAGATGTAGGCAGAACGTCTAGAAATTGCCCTAGTCAAAGCTTGGATGGCTTGACGTTCCTCCAAAGTGGTAGGCAATCTCAATGCCTGCAACAGGGTAACTTCTGTGGGTTTCATGTCCTTCGAATCATCAACCTCAAACAGAGAAAGATTCTCGGAATCCAAATCCCAAGGGGTTCGGAGACGATGTGGAAGACTTTCAAAGTTTGGATACTGAGTGAATACTAGACCACGACTGTGAAAATCAACCAATATATTTCTTAAAATTTCACCCATGAACATACCGGAAACACGTTTCTCAAAGAGATGGATACCAGGGTTGGCAGTAAGTGCGTCCACATCCCTATCGTACTTGGTGGTTGGAAGGACCTCAAGACGGTTGTCGAAAGAACCCCATTCTGTGTTGATCACCATGTGTGTCACACCCTTAGCCTTCAGGTCCTTTACAACAGCCTCAGGTAACTTCTTGATATTGTCAAGTTTCTCCAAGTAAGCTCCATTGGTACCGGTACCGAAAATGGCGCCGATTATGGTCTCTCCTTGTTTACCACCTGCAATAGCATTGGCAGAGTAGGCTCTGGAAAGCAAGGTACCGACGGTGTCATTGGCCAAAGCGGCAACATGGACTGGAATTTTCCCTGCATCCAAGTGCTTCTGCAGCAATTGGACGACATCTTGGTCCACAACGTCAGGGATGTTGAAACCTTTAGTCCAGCGTACCAAAGATCCTGAATCCAAGGAGTGCTGGGCTGTTGGGAAACTGAAGGTGAAGCCCAGTTTCAGGTAATTAGCACGACTGTTTGTTTCATGTGCCGCTTCCAAAGCATCACCGTGATGCTCTTCCAAGAATTTCCTTATCTTGGAGGCCAAATATGCGAATAGTTGGTCGCCAGTTCCTACCATCATATCAGCAGGAATTGGGGACTTTTGCTGTACCAGGTTGAAAGTGTTGTCTCCCTTCAAATGAACGGAGCAGACTCTAAAGTTGGTTCCACCTAAATCAGCAGCCAGATATGTACCTTTTTCTTTACCAGATGGAACTTGGGTCACGTAGGCGGGAAGCATTGGCATACCCAACTTATCTTCGTTAGAAGCAAGACCTTTTTTGGCAAGTTCAATGAATTTGTCAACAGAACGTTGAAGAACCTCCTGACTGACGTCGAAGGAGGACTGAATCTCCTTTACAGCTTCTTGCAAAGACATAATAATTGTAGATTTCGGGGAGAAGAGGAAAAAAAGAGGAGCAAGCGGAGTAGATTTATAGAGTTTTGTCTAGTAGTGGTGATATCTCGGTGGATTGCGCGAATAGTTAGCAGACATCATCCAAGTGTGTAGGGCCGCATAATTCCGTGCTAAGAAGAAATTCTCGTCAGGCCATAACGTCCTTGCAGTGAAAAATTAATTGTCAATTTGTGGCTAAATTAAGCTTGATACTTTAATTTTTTTCAGATTTAAGCTCTATTGTCGTTCGCCCAGGTCCTAAGTTAGTCCTTTATGTGTTTTTCCTGGTCCCTCCTACTTTCTATGGCTCGATGACTTCGGATCATTTTCAGCGCAGAGCCATGAATTCGCGAATATCCGGAGCTGAACATTCCACCCCTGCGTTCCTAGTAAAAAGACATGACAACAACTTTGGATCCGAACACCAACACACCCCGCCCCACCACTGAATTGTTCATTTCTTTTTTTGCTAGATCTCACAACATTTGCGACATGTTTCCATGTGGTAACACCTATTGATGTGTATGCAGGTCTTTTGTGATCTCTCTTACCCACCAAGCCAAAACTCTCTCTGGCCTTCCTCTTCCCTCCTTATATTCTTTCACATGATAGGGTTGAATATATTGGTGGGTAAGTGCTATCAAATCACTCAATTGCTTTGCTTTGCAGCTAACATGAATTAGTGGGAGACTCTCCAGCAAATTGGCTGATTGCTTGGAGACTACATGTAGCTGGATGCGTGATCAGCGTAGTTTTGGACCAAGCCGTCAAAGAGAAAGATACCACAGACCTTATGATAAGCTGGAAGTCGTCAAGGTTTCAACCTTCGTCCTACCGGCCCTCTCATCTTTTCTTTGGAGTTGATGATTTCCTTCAACGGTGCATCACGCAGGAACCCTTTAACCTCCTGCTCGTAGCGGCCAAGTCTGTTGACGAACATAGAAGCATTTGTCAAGCAATAAGCTCATACTTAGCAAGAGACGTTCTCGTACTTGTAGACTCTTCTTTTTGCATATTTTTAGAGAAAATAGTTTTGGAACTGTTACCACATGAGTCTGTGATACTCTCTCTGCTGTGTTATGCCAACATACAGGAAAATAACTCGTTTGAATATACACTACAAGGAAACGAAGTGTCAATCTTCATAGGTTGCTCTGACCCACATTGTAAGGATACGAAAATCATTGAAACTCTGCAAGAAAAGAGTGCACAAGGCAAGATATTGCAAAGTTTTCTCCAAGCTTTACAAAACGGTGAGATTTTCCCAGTGTCCTGTATTCAAGTAGGCATTGAGCCCCGGATGGATTATCTCTTATGGAACCGTTTGTTGTCATTGGTAGCCATTGAAACTTTGTGTTGGTCAATGGATGAACCAGATCCAACCAAGTTGCTTCAAGATGCAGCCTTTGCTCCCATCGTCAAGGGCCTATTCTACGATTTATTGAATCTGGCTAACAGTGCTGGTTGCAAAGCACTACCCACCTCAAGCGAAACTGCAAGGATCGATACCCTTATCAGAGATCTATCAGCGAAGTACACTGCGAGGTATCCGCCAAACATGCACACGGCCAAACTGTATCATTCCCAGTCTGCCCCGTTGTTCTTTCAGCACTACCATCTCAAGAAAACGTGGGTCAATCTCTATCTTGTACAGATCCTTCAGATGGCAGAAGATTTCTCATTGCATTTACCGTATGTGAACTGTCTGTTTGGTTATTCTAAAGTTATGAAAAACGTTACTTTACAACTGCGTAAAGCGGAACAAACAAGTCATCAAAACTTCATTCTACCATCTCTGCAACAACAAATTCAAGTTGCGCCAATCAGTAATAGAAAGGGTTGTTACACTCCATCCCACCTGAATCACCTTGCAGGAACACCAACGTTTCAAAGTACTAAGACTGCCCAAAATAAAAAGTTCATCCCACGAAGTGGATCAAACCAGTCCAGTCAATCTGGAAGACAATTACAATCTGCTTATGACAGGTTGGCACACCGTGCAAATATCCATTATGTATTCGACAACACCACGAGCAGGTATGGTGAGGTCAGCAGTGATGCAAGCATCAAGTCCAATAGCAACAAAGGCAGCAACAACAACAGTTCCATAAACTCTTTTGTTGATCAAACTACTCAAGTGGTGGAGGAGCCCAACCCAACATTTCCCACGATAACCTGGGAAGCTGGTACCACCGAAGGTGGTTTTGATGTGCCACCAAACCTCTTTTAAGATCATGAAGATGACATACATTGTAGGTCTATAAATATTTACTTAAAGAGCCATAGTCAGCCATTCCCAACTTCCCTGACCATCTGGACCCTTCCCTGAGCTCTTAGGGTTCGTTGAGCCGCCAACACTGTTAGCACTGCTGTTAGTGGCGTAGTCAAAACCGGAAAAAGTATCCTTAGTCTCTTTAACTAATGGGATAGGAGGGGGGTTCTGATCATCCCCAATCGACTTAGCAGAAGGTTTGGGTTTACCTGTTCCGTTCACCTTCGTTTCATTATTCTTATCTCTTTGTCTTTTCTTAATGACATCAGTTTTCAATGATAATGGTCGTACAGAGCCATGAAGCTTTAAGAACAATCCACAAGCATTACAAAGGGGTTTTCCAGATGGATCTCTTCGCCATAAAGGCGTTGTTTGAGTTTTGCAATTCGAACATGAAATTGGAATACCATTGTTAGTTTCCTTCAATTTCATACCATCATCCTTGGGTTTCCGGGAAGAAGTGGGTTTCTTCTTTGTTGCTGAGAGCGGTCTTCGGATGCCCGAGCCAGATGAGTTGACGCTTGAAAAACCTTCGGCCTCTTTATATTGGCTTTCCAGTTTTACAGAGCCTGTCAGCTCCTTGTTCATTAATTGGAATGGTTCGATATGCGTGTTTTCGTTAGCGCCAAAGGAATGAGCCATGGCCATGGTCGGATTAGGTATTGATATTGTGTTTTGGGGGATCGACCTAGAAAGCTCCGCAGAATCTCTTGCTCCTGCAGTCCGTTTGAATTGGTTTTGGTGGGAGGAACTTGGCCTGTTTGAGGGTCCGATGCTACCAATGCCGCCAATAGAATTGAAGTAGGAGTCAAAATAGGTCATCGAGTCCTTAGCGTCCATTGATGGTGTTTGAGCAGTTGAGCCTGTGGTGGAGCCCAACGTAGAGCCAGGAGACGAGTACATGTCAGTAAACTGGCTCATATGAGAAGATATTGGAGTTCCATTTCCATTCATTCGATGAATATGCTGGTTGCTTTGATTATTACGATGGATACTTTGACCCTGAGGTTGCTGGGAGATGTCAAAGCTGGTATCTGAAAACATGTTCATTTGGTCAAGGTTGACCGCACTTGAATTGTGGGAAATCGATGGAGGAAGGGAGCTCTGCGGTAACCCATAAGGAACAGAAAACTCTTGCGAACTGAGCCCCTTGTGAAGATGAGATTCCGGAAGACTTTCAGAGACAAAATTGAGACCGCCATCAAAATCATAGGAGGATGAAACATCAAATCTCTCAAAGGGGATTCCATTTTCCTCCCAAGGAGTAGTGCCCGATATTGACTGATCGCTTTGATTAGTCTCATCAACCATCATCATATTATCGACGAATGACTGAGCATTATTGTGGATCTGACTCTTGTCGGGGTTTTGACTTCCTTGAGACTTGAGACTAGCAGACAGTTTACTGACAACCCGATGTCTCTGCTGCAAGTCAACTGTGGGAATTCTGGTGGTATTACCGGGATCCTGGGTTGGAACTAAGGGGGAAAACTCTGCAGGTCTCTTTTTCGACAAAGATTTGGAATCTAATCCAACCCGACCGGCTACCTGCGCCGTTAACGGCAGGTCGTCCATCATTGTGGCATCATTAGCTTGGGAGAATGTGTTGGGACCAATACTATTATTATTGTTTTTGTTGTTTGCTTGGTTCTTCAACTTGATGGTCATCAGTCTCCATGTCAGGTTTTCCATTCTGGACTTGTACGGCAACGACGTCTTGGCCTTAGAATACATCCTCCAAAGTTCTCTTTCGGTGTTTGAATCGTCATTGATCACAGAGAGGCCAATATCTTTATTGGACTGAACCTTGGTATCCAAGTGAATATTAGGCAGCTCATGCCCTTTCATTCTCGAATGAATTTGATTGAACAAGTGGGGATTGCAAATCTAACAAAGGTCAAATCACAGGACGGCACGCAAAACTGGTAGACGGGGCAAAGAGTTTGGTGGATGAAACTTGCTTATGGTGAAGGGTAAATTAGAAGTTCGAAATTGTACCAGCCGGTTTCGGTGACAATAACCAGAATCGGTAGTAATTTACCGGGCCTCTACAGGGTGATTGTCACATAAAGATCCTTTGTGGAGCGTAATGCTACAGATTGTTTATAGAGGGAGGTCTTATCTATTGATTTTTATTGGTCGGATAAGTTCAAACATGCATATTGATAAATGGATTAAATTGGAATCGGTAGCGACCGTTATTCTCGGAAGTCGGCCGGAATGGCCCTGACTATTATTCCTCGAATTGTTGCCAACCACACCTAGGCCGCTTCTTCCCGATATCCCAGAATGCTAAGGTTTAGTGGGTGGTCATAGCTAAACGTGGCAGACACACTTCGGAAGACTAGAGCCTAAGATCCTAACCCATAGTAGGGCGAATGTTCCACAACACGTAAAACGTTCTGGAAAAAAAAATTAATTCTCTCACTTCATAAGATTATTATACTATACTATAAAGCACTATAATTATTTCTTGGTGGAGTCGGCACCATTCTTGGCTCCAGAGAAGGCTCCAGAGATGTACTCACTGGTGTTGGCCAATGCCTCCTTACCAGCTTCCAATGCATCACCAGCGGTGTTTTGAACTTGCTCAACTAAGGTAGGTTGGGTCTCCTTGTCGGCCTCGTCCTTACCGTTCTTGACAGCGTCACCGACTCTTTGGCCGAATCCCTTCTGCTCTTCTGGGGTCAATTTGTTGGCAGCCTTGTCACCAGCATCGGTGAGGGTCTCCTTGGTTTGCTCCAAGTAAGTCTTCTGAGAATCTGGTTTAAGTCCTTCAGAAACTTTGTCGGTAAAATCTTTTCTTCCTTGGTCAGACATTTCTAGTTGTGTTTGTGTTTTGTAACTGTTTAAGTGTGAAAAATAAAAGAAGTTTAGCAGGGGAAAAGAGTGTCCATTTATACTAAGAAAGGTGTCCTTATAGCAATCTTAGTAAAGTGATTGCTATGTCATCATTTAGCAATCATGGTTTAGCGAGCAACAATAGGGGTCAAGCACCCTGTGCTAAAATATTCTTTCAACTACGAAATTCGCAATAAATGCCTTGTGAAGACAATAACACCCCGTTGTACCGCACAATTGCTCTGCAAAATACATCACACCTCACAATTGCTTAGCAATTTCTATTACATCATAGCTGTGATCGTCACCAAGCTTCCTTCTCTTACTGAAGACCGATCTATGACAACACCTGAACACCATCATCATGACACGACCACTATTACACCCACACACCAACCACCAATAGATATTTGTTACCACAAATCACCATGTCGTGTTAATTTCAATGCAACTAATTTGCCTAATCGGGGAATATTCGCTGATACCCACACAAACCTCTTCCAAGACTAAGGAAAAACCAGCCATCTTCAAATCTCCCGTCACTCTTTGATCTAACCTGCCAGAAGTGCTACTTTACTTTATTTTTTGCTTCGACCTCATTTTGTTTGCTTAGAGTGGTGACTCCCTCATTCACCTTCTAATCAATGGCTCTCATGACTCCGAGTACTCCGCCCAGAAGTAACCGCGTACAGGCTCAAACACCGTTCACACCCAAGACACCAGGTTCCTCCGTTACTCACAACCCCGTCAAGAAAGATGCCCATCTGAAAACCCCACATTCAAGAAATTCCAGAGTTATGGAGGTGAATCAATTAACTCCTGACCCAACACCGCAACATAGGAAAAGAAAACAACTCAGTGACGCCATATCCTTATCAACCACTTCATCGACTAGAATACCTTCTTCACGTCAAGAATCCAAACCAACATATTTATTCCCACCTGCACAACCCCGTATTGGTTCCGGTCGTTCTTTATCGTCTAGAAGAGCTAGCATAGATTCCCGAAATGGTTTGCGGAAATGTGCAATGTCGCCAGTTTTGAGTGATAGTATTCAGTTCGAAAGCTCTGATGAAGAGATAGAAGGATTGCAGTTGAAATCACAAAAGCCTGCAATAAGGACGCTTAATTTTGATGGCATCGATAGTGATGAAGAAGAACGTCAAGATTATAGGCAACGTGAACCTCCAAGAACACCCACTAAGAAAATCATCAATGAAGAGCTGGCAAAACAGTGGAACAACCCATCTTCGTACAACACAAAGTTCAGCTCCGAGAATGACAGTGACATTTTTATTACTAGATCCAAATCCAAGAACCCGTTTATAGGGCCAGCCAAAACCGGAAATAACTCTTCTCTCCAAGAAACTGACGAAATTGTCTATATCCACAATAAAACAGGAGAAAGAATTGTTCGTAAGCTTTCGGATGAACAAAAAAGTATAAAGCCGAAGATATTAGATTTTAGTGCTACACTGGACACGGATGATGAAATCGACGAAAACGATCAAGATCATAAGAACCTGGTCCGCAGATCTACTGAGTTTGTGAAGGATATCACAGTATCTCCTAAAGGCAAAAATTTTACGGTGTTCAAAGATTCTTGAGACGTTAATAATCAGGGTTTTCAGTTCTTTTTATGTAAGATGTAGATAATGGATTAGGATTTGGATTTGATTATTCAGCTAGTACAGAAGTTGTGGGGCCGAGTCCGTTGGCACGGTCCGGTGCAGATTCACCCTCAGAACTAGATACTTTTCTAGTCACAATGTTGTGTAGTCGGTTCTCAACAGATCTGGAACTAGTGTCTATGCGCTTCAGTTCATTAACTGCTTTCTTAGCGACTGATGTTGGAGGAACAGAAGAAGCTGGACTCAAAGAGGTACTCCTTTTGGCTGAAGAAACCTGCTTCTTGACCTTACCAAATATTTCTTGCTTGTTGTTTAACAAATCAAGAACCAATTTGTAACAATGTTTGTCATTAAGCCCTGTGCTATGACCGGAGTTGAACTTTGGTCTGAGAACCAAGGTAGAGAATTCATGAGAAATCTTCTCCTTGAAGTCATTGATATGTCTCTGTTGTAATGCCGGGTCTTCTGTCTTGTTCTGCTTGACCGTTTCAATTATTCTATTAAAGTGAGTTAGGATTGCATCTAGTGTCGCAATGTTATTAGTTGGAAGACTGGTCAGGAAACTCACTAGTCCGTTAATTCTCTCGTTTGTTTGGTCAGCGGAACCAAATTGGTTATACAGAGACTTTATAGAGTCATAGTAGTCACCTGTTACCAAAGAATCAGGTAGTTCCAATAAATACAGCTTCAAGACATTTGTAACGACAGGAGCATCATATTCGGCCAGAATTTTTTCATAGCTTTTTGAATCCCCATTTAGAGCACTGTCACTATCCAATAGGATATGGTTGATACGCTTTCTAAGTTCGTGTGTCATCGTGAGCTGAACTGGGCTTGTCCAGCAACTCAATCTGACGTCATCATTTTCCATAAGTCCATAACTATGGTCCATATGAGTCAAAATTGAAGACACTATCAACGGAACAATTTTTCTTTCCATCCGGCATCTGATACTCAATTCCACTCCGAAGATCTGTTTATTTTTCGAAGACTGGAAATTGTCATAAACCAGAGATCGTGGTCTGTAATATCCAGTCTGGTAATTCTCTAACACAAAATTCAAGTCTTTCTCAGGTTGCATATTTTCCTCAGCCACTGTTAACCCTGTGAAAACTGAATCAAGTTTAATTAAATAGTCTGCCTGACTAGGAGTAGCAGCTTGATTGAAGAGGCATACCAAGAAATCCTGTGTTGCCTTTTTTAGAGCTCTCAATCGGTCAAGTTCACACTTCTCCATAAATTGAAGATGATCAGTGATAGTAACCTCCAGCTTACACCTTTCTTCATCCAGATTCAAAACTTCCTTAAGATAAAGCTTATCCAATTCATCACACTCCCTGACAAGTTTTCTTATAGTTGATTTGTCATTAATATCCACGTTGCTGACACCTGAGACCAATTCTTTGACTTCACCAAAATAATTAGTTAAGTTGTTTCTATTGGCCTCTTGAGAAAATTGAAAACTGTCCTGGGGATAGGCCATCTCTAAGTTAGCCTCTTTGAATGCTTCAGGTCTCCACTGATAATGTAATTGAGATCCTATAGCAAAACTTCCACTATCAATAGCTCTTATGTATCCAAGATTGATTAAATCTTGACCGAACTTTTCAATTTTGGCAATATCAGCAATTCCAATATTCAATTGTACCCATGATGAAACTTCAGAGCCCGTGGAACAGAAATCATAATTCACCAAATATCTTTTGAAAGGTCTCTTGGGAATTTCACTCAGAAGTTTACTAAGCATCTCCAAAAAATCAGAGTACTTGTACTCGTAGCCTGCAAGGATCACAGGACTACCATCATTTGAAGCTTCGTTGACCTCAACCTGAGTCATATCTTTTAGGAATTCTTCAAAATCAACATTGCCCAATTCAGATTTGACGTCTTCTAAGATTCGACACTTGTTAAAGTATTTCTTCTGAATCTTATCGACATTTTGTTTATTTTTAACATATTTGGTAACTTTGGCATCTAAAGTCTTTTGACTATATCTGACACGTTGAGAGTGATCTGAACTCCATTTGCTAAAGCGATCAATAACTTCAGACTGTATTCGCTCTGCAACCTGGAGATGATATTTTCCCTCAGTTTTCATTTGTTCTTGAATACTAACGAATGAAGCTTTGAGAGATGCACCATCGTCCCTTCCAAATCCAAGGGAATTCAAAGAGACTGTGTTGGGAATTTGCAGTAGCTTGCTTCCATGATTGGCCTCTGCAGTCATTCTCGTCTGGAACAGAGACACGAACTCGTCGCACTCGTAACAACCCTGATACAGCTTCTCAAATAAAACATTGATGCCTGTAATGTAGTCCTCAGTCCAGAAGCTAGTAGCAAAGGAGTTAGCCATATTTAAATAGTAGCTTTCTTGGGCTGAGTCGGGTATTAGGTGTATACAGTGGTCTAGAACGGTGGAAAGGGGAAATAAGCTGAAGCAAATCCCAGACTGAACACGCGAGGGTACAATCTCGGTCATGTGATACGTAAACAAAAGGCCTGTTACTGAATGAGGTACGAAAACCGTTGTCTAGGTAGGTAACCATGTCGGTTCGATATCCCAGAGTTCATATTGAATATTGTGCAAAGTGTAAATGGGGACTCCGAGCTAACTGGTATCAACAAGAGCTGTTCCAGACTTTTGGGACCGAAATAGGCGAGGTTGCCCTAAGTCCTTCGCTCGATTCAGGAACCTTCAGAGTGGCAGTTTGCTTGAATGATAAAGACGAAGGAATGATTGTTTGGGATCGACGGAAAATGGATGGATTCCCTGACTCTAAAATCCTGAAACAGCTTATTCGAAATATTATTGCTCCTTTGAAAGAGTTAGGTCATGTTGATAAATCTTCCAAGAACGATGGAAAATTGATTGTCGACATTGGCCAGAAGGAAACAGATCCTGATGCGTGTATAGACTGTGAAAAGAAGTAATTGTGAAGGATCAGTCAATGCCGGCATAATATTCATCCAAATATGATACCAAGAACGAGCTGATGAAGAAGATGAACATGACCCTGATAGATAAGGGTACTTTGAATTTGAACTTTGGTAGTTGGAAGATGGATGTGAATCTACCTGTTAACCGTGATTTATGTTGGTATTTTGAGTTTACGTTTAATGGAGGTAGATTGAATTTTCGAACCAACTGTGTCTGTAATAACTCGATGCATCTCGATTGATCGGTCACAAGAACGTCTAATTGACCAAATCTTGTTTCCAAAGACCTTTTTTCTTTATCTTTGTGATCCAATTCATATTTGTAAGCCGTTATTAATCGATCGAAGTTCTGAAGTAATTGCTCATCCAAGTCTTTAGATTCGGGTCTAATTCTTCTTTGGAATTGTTGAACCAACAACTTATGGGAGTTTTCCAAGTAGGCTAAATTATTATGGGAATTAAACTCTTCAAATGGGTTCTCTATATTGATGGTAGTGAGGGTTGGTTCATTGGTTTGCAGGCTATCGACCAGTCTTAAAACGAACTTCTTGAGGTCAAACTTATTGATTCGAAAGTAAGGATTTTTCTCTACAAAATCAAAGATAGCAGAACTCGTCTGAGGATCCTTAAGAAGGTTAATCCGGGCCTGTTGGTTAATATCTTGGAGAAACTCGAAGATGGTCCTGATGGGCATCTCATTATCGTTCAAAAGACGCCTTTTTTTCCAGGCTTCGTCAAAAGCTTGATCTATCTGACCCAGATCAAATAGCACTGACATTGAAAGTTGCAGCTAGGAATTGTCACCCAGTAACCGTTGTTCTAGAGGTTTACAAAGACTTCTTGGTTCAGACAATCTATCAAGACGCGACCGCGACTTTCTACTCTGATTTTGTTATTATTATTATTATTACCTAAGCATATGGAGGTTTCACACCTCTGATATTTGAGTACCCCAAGGCATTGGGGTTTGGACACCGACGTTTCTTGACAATTTTAGTCTGGTAATCTTCATTTCTAATGTTGTTAATGGATGACAGAGTGACAACGTTGTGGTTCCATGAATTGCGAAGATTAGAGTAATTAATCAAAGTCTGACGGTCCATATCTACCTCGTCTTCAAAAACAAAATTGTTGGCAAAGTCGTCTCTTCGTTCAGCTTCAGTGAGAGTCCTCTTGAGACTTTGGAATTTAGGGACTGTTGAGGGTTCCTCTGCGTTCTGCTGACTGTATCTGTTATAAAAGTCCTCTTCCTGAGGAAGCAAGGCAATATTCTGGTTCCTTTTGAGGGTAATTAGGTCAAGCTTTTGTTCTATTTCAAATTGTCTCAAGCTTATTATACGAGATTTCTTGTTCCTTAAGGTGACTAATTCTCTTAGGCTGTGTCCACCCATTCTGTCATTGTAATACTGTTTCCATTGTACATCTCTCAAGATTCGTTTGCTGTTCAAAAGTTGGTTCATGATGACCGTGCCATGCAGATATTCTACTTCAGGCAAAGTTGGTCTTTCCAAATCTTTTGTTTTCTCTCTACTCTTTCTGGTAATATCTTCGACTTTCTGCTTCACATAATTTTCTGGAAAAAACTTTAATCCGTTAAATGCTGTGGATCCAATAAGAAACTCGTTCTGACCGGGAGCACAAATAGGAAGTCTCATAAGTTTTGTGTTAAGAATACCAATTGACGACACAGATGAAGAAGAAGTCGAAATGCTGTTTGGAATTTTATGGCTCTCTACAAAACTGCCTGCAGTTGTTCTTCTATGGTGGATATGATGAGAGTCGCTGTTAGAATACACAGGCAATCGAGTCAAGCAACCGATCTGAATGCCGTGGCTTCCCACTATTCCTTGACCTAACAACATCGGAACTTGTTCGCTAGATAGCTCGGAGTCTTTTTCACGGTTGATATGGTTGAATATGGAAGCTCGGTACTCTTCCAGGTCTTGCGTCGATGACCTTTGAATGCTATTCGATGAGTGGGACAAGATATCCATCTGATAAAGCCTGGTCAAATAGTTGACTTTGGCCTGAGCTTCAGCTCGGGTTTGAGCTCGGGCTTCAGAAGTATTAGTGGATCGGGTCACTTCCTGTTCAACCATGTGCTGGAATAAATGGAAACAACTTGCTGGTGTTTCGAACTCCAGGTTTCTCCCTGAAATATTCGCGAAAGGTATTCATCATGAGCCTTTCCCTTATCGCATTGGTGCCTGGTCCCTTTTGATGCCTTGCTACTTCACAAGTATGCTGTGTCTTTGCTCATCCAGTCAATACCTAAGCATTTCAAGACTGGTATGCCTTTTTGAGGTCTTTTGGAGCACTGTTGCTCTCTCAAATATGAAAGCTTTTGGTCTGACCGTTACCCAGATTCCTCTCAGACTGGCTCACTCCAGAGTAGTATTCCGAGTTGACACCTAATAAAGTACATTCGCCCGAGTTATTTGATCTAGAACTTCATTGTCTGTGTGAGGTGTCATTTTCGACGTCTGAAATCTAGTTGGTCTTCTGACTAACCAAAGCATTTCACCTTGTTTCAGATTTCAAACCAACCCAAAACAACGTGGAAAGTTATAAAATGGAAACTAAGGAGAGACCTTACCTGTTGAAACAAAACTTTAATGATTATTCACCCCAGAGATATCACTCTGAATGTAGACAGTTGTGTCGGCTCTTGTACAGATGATATCACCAGTACAATAACCACCACCATCACAATTACCAGATTCAATAAAGCATACACTGAAAAGGATGCAATATCCGCTATCACACCGAGCCCTACCGCTCCAGTTCTGGATATTGTGGTCGAAAAACGACAGTTCAAGTCCGGTTCTTCCCAAATGATTACGGATAGCTACTCCAAATCAAAAGGTACCATGGATGCCAGAACGAGTACTACTCTTGCCATCGTCATCCCGATATGTGTACTCTTGCTGGTGTCAGCGGTTCTAATGCTGTTCTATTACCTGAGAAGGAAACAATCCGAAGATTCCATAAATCCTCAAATACTCAAAGAAATCAGAGAGACAAAGCCCACCACCCTGTATATTAACAAACACCAAAGGACCGATCCAGATCAAATTAGGTTCAAGGACATTCCTGCAAAGAAGATCGAGGCGGTATCTGGATTTCAAAATTGGAGAAGACAATCAATTTTCAACGTCAAAGACTGGTTAGATAAACGGATGAGCAGAGATGTGAGTATCAGACATGTTACGTCATCGTCAATCGAGGAATCTTCCAGCACTTATTCCGAAAAGGACCACAGAGATTCAGACAGAGGCGAGACTCCCCGAGGTTCCTACTCTCAATTCTACAACAAAGTAATCAATACCCCAGCCACCAACCTAAGAACGTTCAAGCTCCTCAACAAATCGCCAGTACATAGCGGGATACACCGATCACGTACCCCCGACTCGTGCAATTTCCATCCTTCATTTATCAAAAACATCCTCCGGTCCTCGCGCGACTCTACAGATCTACCCCAACCCACTGTTGTCAAGGATAAGGACCTGCCTACGATACCTCTACACCCAAGCGATGCTAACATCCAACGTCAAGTTATTGAAGTCGACACAAGTTCGTCATTGATTTGCAAACCCCCAATTGCCAAGATCAAACACGCCGAGCAAAGCTCTACCAAGAAAGTCACCCCTCTAAGCCTCAATGGACTGGAAAAGACTGTAAACGGCACCACGTCCAGTCTGAGGGCCATCTACCAGGTGATTGAAAACTACAAAGCGAAGCTCCCTGACGAAATATCCATAGTCAAGGGCGAACTGCTCATTTTGAACGGGGTGTTTGAAGATGATTGGTGTAAGGTTAACAAAGTAAACAGTAGGATGGAAGGAATGGTGCCCAGATATTGCATAGCCAGGTTTACATAAACATGATTTTATGCAATTTTTCGTTTGGAATAGTGGGTGTGCATTATTCCAGCTCAGCCCCTGGAAATCGCTGGGGCAACAAAGCATAGTTTAGTATATGATGACATAAGACAACAATAACCAACGACGATAATTGAATAGTACACGTATTATATATCACCCCGACAGATTCTTGAAAGTAAACTCCTCAACTCGAAACAATCAGGGAAAACAATACGAATTTCGTCTACACTAAAGACTACAGGGATACAAACTCGACAATAGTCATTCCTTACCCAACCAATCCCCGTTCTTAGCTTGTGTTTTTTTTTTTGTTTTCAATTCACGTCTTTAGTCGCTAGTCGTTACTGTTTTCTCCTGATATCATGAAGAGACTATTTTCTGGTCAGAAATCACGGTCAGCCTCCCCCAATTTACAGAGCAGTGGGACTTTTGAGCCCACCCGGGAGAATAACACACTTGAGTCCCAAGGACAGATATCCCCAGAGTTATCCCCAATTTTCACGCTCGTCGCTGCTCAATCCTATAGACAATATTATGAGGGCATTTTCATGCTGCTGCAAGATTTGAACTCTGATGGGAAACCTGGCGAACGAAAATGGAACGAGGTTTACGGTGTGCTCACTGGTACCCAACTCGCCGTCTGGGATGCTGAAAAACTGTCAGAGTACAAAGACGATCCAAGCAAGCTGGCTAGTACCGCTTCTAAGCCCATGTATATTAACTTCACAGATGCGACTTTCAAGGCTTTGGATACTTTACCGTCTACCAACGGACAATTGCACAATGTAATAGTTCTGTCCACCACTCTAAAAAACAGATATCTCCTCCAGTTCAACGATAAGGAGCTGTTCAAAAGATGGAATGCTGCCTTCAGACTCACCAACTTCGAATCTACGGCCTTGCAAGAAGCTTACACTGCAGCAATACTGTCTAGTCGTGGCTCAAGACTTTCTGATATCAAAGTTATTCTCGCAGAGACTAAATTCGAACATCAAGATTGGGTCAGTGTTCGATTTGGAACAGGTATGCCGTGGAAGAAATGTTTTGCTGTTGTTGAACCACCAGCTAAGAAATCCAAAAAAGATAAAGTCTACGTCGGCAGAGTAGTTTTTTATGAAAATGAGAAAAAATCCAAGAAGGGCATCATGGCAACTATTACAAGAGCAACGTCCATCTACGCTGCTTATCCGCAATCTGCCCTCCTGGTTGACAGAAGTACCTTGATCAAACTCGAAGGAACCATCACGTTTTCAAAGGAAGATGATCCTAAAGATGCATCAGTGTTCTTAATGCCAGAAGAACATTCGTCTGTGCCTGGTTATGATACTCTCATCAGATTCATTGTGCCCCTAATGGACGCCTTTAATCTGTACGGAAGACCCAAGAGGCTCAATGCTGACAAGCGAGAGATTGAATCTCTTTTATTTGGTCTACCTGTACTCCCCAAAGTCCACTACCTTGAAATCGATGACTTGCTTTTACTAACCGGAAGTTCCACAACTACCAACTGGACTTTAAAAGACTGGACTATGGGTATAAAGAAAATTCTTCTGAACAAAATGCAGTCCGGCTACACTGGCTGCGGTTCTGCTCATGGAATAACTGGCGCTGTAAGTTCATTGAATAAAGACAACTCCAGCAGGGCTAGCTCTCCGCGTATTGCTCCGAGTAGAGGCAGGGGTACTTCATCGATCTCTCCAGCACCTCAAATGCTTAAATCGACTTCGCAAAATTCCCTGGGAAGTGAAAAGTACTTGAAGCCCTCAATTGAACTGAAATATGGTGAGAGCAAAGACTCGATTCCATCAGAGGTTTCACGAGAAGATGACCGGAGCCCAGGGGCAGATTCTACGAGACTAAGTGAAGTTTATAGAAAATACTCTGAGATCCAAGCTCCTTCTTCAGATTATGTTGGTCCAGAATTTTTAACTGCTGATATGAATGATATGTCATTAGGCCCTCGTGGTCCGTATGAGATGAATCAACGAATTCTGAGTCCCTACTCAGAGTTTAGAAAAAATAACGCTTCAAACAGTGATTCTCTTATTTCCTCTACTTCCACTAGAACTGCAATCATCGCTGAAGACTTTGATGTTTTCAAGGCTCCTCCTACGGCCAACGTTTTTGACCCAACTTATGACGGATACGATAATGATGAAGATGAAGGTAAGGAGCTTCCGAAGATTACACAAACTGACCACAGTGGATACGATGCGCCTTTACGAACCCCAGACCAACCCACATTTGGCTCTGAAGACAAGTTCTCTCCATTGACCGCGTTCAAACAGCAGTTGAACAGCTCTC
Source organism: Komagataella phaffii GS115 (assembly GCF_000027005.1). Classification (NCBI taxonomy): domain Eukaryota; kingdom Fungi; phylum Ascomycota; class Pichiomycetes; order Pichiales; family Pichiaceae; genus Komagataella; species Komagataella phaffii. Next base: position 1,232,089 of record NC_012966.1, read on the forward strand.
TTGCTCCAGTGCAGAAAACCACCAGTAACAGTAGTAACAGTGGTCCAGGAAGATTGTCCACGGCGTCATCTTTCTATCCAACTAGCAACGAGTCTTTACCTCAGCAGACGAACAGAAGGGGTCCTAAAGATAATGTTGAAAACAGGGATCCTTACAGACAGGGTTCCCCTCAAGTGCAAGCACCTCGTGAGAGTAATGGATTTGCCGACCAGTTCTACAAACGACAACAGTACCCCCAGCAACCGATTCAAGCTGACCACCGTTCTCGTCCACAGGAGCAACAGGATAAACGCTGGCAGCAGCCGCAAGATTACAATGCGCAACCCCCACACATTGCAAAGAACTATCAACCCAGAAGTCACCCTCAATCACCTCAACAACATAATACCTATCCCCAGCAACAACAGTCGCTTTATTCTTCACAACAGCCGCAGCAACAGCAGCCACAGCCTCAACAGTATCAATATCAATACCAATATCAGGCTCAACCAAGGCATTTTCAACAGCAAGGTCCTGCGTACCGAGCACAGGGGCCGCATGGTCCAGGTCATCCAGAGCAGACACAGCAAGGGTATCCAACCCCCCACCGCAAGCCTGCTCCGCCTAACACCCATACTAATGCTTCAAGTACTACGAGATCTGACGATCCTTACGCTACTGCTAGGAGGCAACAACCAAATTAATCTGAATACCTATTTGGTTACTAATAGCTGGAATTGTCTACTTTTTTAAGAAAACCTGTAACTTTATTGATATCCATGTCTTCAGGCTCACTTTCCACTGCTTGTACAAGACTATCAAGTAATTCATCAACTTTTTTCTCGTCAACACTCGTACAGAGGGCAACAACCCGCTTGAACTTGCTCTGGAGAATGGAGGACTTTGACTTCAAGTTTTCAAGAATTTCTACCAGCTTTGCCTCGTTTTCCTGGTATGCTTCAATACGAGCATTGAGTACTACTGACGGAGGCAGCTCCTGTAGATTAAAATTCTTGGCAACTAAAACTTGATAAATTTCTTCTTTGTCGATGTTGTCTTTGAGATTAGCTAGTACCTCTTCTCTTTTGTCCTCTGGCAAACTAGCAATCTTCGCCTCAATAGCATTGTATACTGGCAAGACAGTAAAAGGTTCATCAGCATCAAAATCTCCGACAAAACTTGTAAGGTTTGGCAGCTCTTGAGCATTAATCTTGAAGGAGTTTTCTTCATCATTGATTGATTTCTCTATATTGGCCAGTTTAGACTTCAATTCCAAAAACGTGGCTTCAGTATCTTGTAAATGGTATAATTGGGATCTAGCCTTCGATAACCTTTGCGTAGAACTGCGCAAGGTTTCCTGGAGGGATTCTATATTCTTTGTCTTGGAGTTCAACTCCTGGTTGAAACTCGTTGACAGCGCTGATAACATAGTCTGTAAATCGTTGACAATCTTCGAGCTATTCTGCTTTGGAGCAGAAAAGGAAGGGGCGCTAGAAAATGATGCTGGGGGTAAAGAGGACTCTTTTGCTAACGATATCCCATTGATATTTATCCCAAAATCCAAAGGTCTCAAGCCAGCTTTGTTTGGAACATTGGGATTAGCTCCTAGATCCAGTAATTGTTGTACAACAGTTTTGTTTCCAATACGAGCAGCAATATTTAGACAAGTGTCACCGTTCTTATCTTGAACATTCAACACTTGGCTCATGAACTTTCCAAGTGGCAAGTTCTGCTGGCCAGGCAAGAGAGCACCCTTCCTCACGATCCATTCTAGCAAAGTGCTTAAATAGTACTTGGAAGCAGAACTACGTCCTTTAATACCAGATGTTAAAGCGATGTGGTGTAAAATCGTTCGTCCCTGATAATCAAATATGGTGATCGCAGGGTATAGGAGATCCAGTATCTCTGAAAAGTTCCCTGCGTCAAAACTATTAGTAACCAGTATCGAGTGTACTAAGGCAGTCTCTCCCTCGACATTGCCTCTCAGCCTGTTAGCCTTATGTTTGACTAGCTCCCTGATGAGATAGGTTCTTCCCAGAGTTGCAGCCCAGTGGAGAGCAGTTTGACCCAAATCATCAAATGGAACATCTATACAAAGCTCGTCCAAATAATGTGGATCGTTACCCACTATGTCTATCAAGGATACTTCAGTATCCTTCGAAAGAAATATTGACATTATAACACTCTTAGATTTTTGCAAGTCGTAACCTCTGGGATTATTAGTCTCTGAGATTGGCTTGAGTGCGTATGGAGCATCAGGGTTAGGGGCATTGATATCAAACGTAAACTGAGCACCTTCCGGTAAACTGGACGGATCTATGTTAGTTTTTGCGCGTTTCACTGGAGTTGTTAAGCTCTGATCTGCCAAGTCCATTGACACGTCGTGAACATTATCATTCTCGGTTAAAGTCGAGAATGCCCTGGTCATGACGGGGCTGTTAGTATTATTGTTATTAATGTTGCTTGAGGTATTATCAGTGCCGCCATTGAAGACTGCTGTATAGAAGCTTGGTTGGTCAGATTGATTTGAAGCTGTAGCCACCTGTGGAATATCTTTAGACAGTTCCGTTTCAATCTTATTCAGCAATGGATCTATGATGTCGTCAACTCTGAACGATTTTGAAAGTTCCAGACAACGATCTTTGCCGATCCATTTACCTCGTAACAGTTCATTTTCTGTGTCCACAGTTTCAAACGGACCAGTTTCGATCACTGCCCTAATCTGTTCGCCCAAGTTTTTGCCAGTTGACCCATGCAATTTAACCAGCTTGCTGAAAGAGCTAACTTTGAGGGACAATGGTTCGCTAACGTATAAACGAAGAGAAGGGTCAAGTGTGACTTCAAAAAACTTCCCTGAATTATCAGGAATACGGGTTATACTGGTGATTTGAAGCGGTTGTGTGGATTGGTCGTTGGTGGTCATTTTGTAGTTTTACGGTGAGGGATTAGCCCTAATTTTCTTCCTGTAAGTGAGCTAAAGCTTCCTTTCAATTTGTTCACACAATATGGTCAGCAAGAGAAAGATATTTGATGGAGAGTGCGTTTACCTGCAAAGGCGTGGTGTGATAGAAGACGTGTGAGGTCGTTTCAAGCGTTCCTCAATAATGGAAACACATAAAATTCAATTTAGCGAATATTAGAGCTATCAATCCAAGAGGGTTTAGTCTACTCCCCCCCCCCCCCCCCCCCCCTCCTTCCAAGTCCAACTTCCCACCTACTCTCAAGATCATTGCCTTTTCACACCAATGTCAGAAATTCCTGAAATCCCGGAATCGATTTCCAAACTAGTGGGTCCTCTGCTGAAACGGGCGTCTGAAGTGAAACTTGTGGACCCTGCTGTGGCTTATTTTTGTCTACTCCATGCCGCTGAATCTATACTAAATAAAGGATTGCACCAAACATCCGATGAAGTGGCCAAGTTCGCCATGACGTTGTTGGATCTGGTTGAAAAAACGAAGTCCGAGGCTTCGGAAGATCTTTTGGAACTGTTCAATAACCAAGAAGCAGGATTCCTACACACAGAACAGTTTGCTGTGGCTGTCTTCAACAAGGCATTCTTGGACGTGCGAAATAAGACAACCACCAAGGCTACTATAGATAAATTCAGGGCAAGCTTGGTGTTTTTCGATTTGTTGAATCTTTGGGATTTTCCCTTATCTGATGAAACTCTTATGAAGGTTAAATATGCCAAATATCATGCTGCAAGAATCTTGAGAGCTTATAAAGCCGGTCAGGATCCTAATGATTACGTGCTAGACTCCCAATCCAATGATGATATTCAAGAGGAGTCAATTGATACCACTAATCAGAACAACCAGACTAAAGAAGATACCAAGCCTGTGTTGTCCATCAGTTCTCCGGAGCATTCTCCCGATCTCCAAGGAAAATCTCCTTCCCCAGATTTACCATCTCCTCCAAAGTTTATAAAAGACAACCAGAACATTGTTGGTGACTCAGCCCTTCCTTCGGCTCCTACTTTTATCAAAGGCGATGACGCAATGTTTCCCAAGACACCATCGTTTATTGATGATTCCAACAACTCGAAAAAGACAGAAAACATTCCTGAAGAGGCTCGAGCCCCTTCAGCCCCAATAATCCCTAAATCTCCCACTGCAGTTAAACCTATGTCCAGTCCGGCTTTTCCTAAAACAAAGAAACAGTCTCATTTGGGTGCACAAGATATAAAGGAAATACTAGACACCGAGGAATCCATAACCAAAGCTCAAAAACACGCCAAGTATGCCATATCAGCATTGAACTACGAGGATATTTCCACTGCAACTAAAGAACTAGAGCTTGCTCTGAAGCTTCTAAAGTCGCTTAGTCAATAAGTGCATTTATTATATTAGTCGGTCATTATATTGATTCTTCTCTAGCATCTTCGTAATTTTCTGATTGTGGAGTTTCCGTGAGTTGGTGATCACTATCAAGAGTAAAAGTCGACGATGACATTTTCAACTTACCTTGACCATCATCTGGTACCTCTGATTCGACCAACGATACTGCGCTGCTGTGCCTACTGTTGTCTTTGAGAGGACTAATGTTCTGCAGAGAGCTCTTTGAATCGTTTGAATTGCCTTCTCTTTCCTCCTGTAAACGGCGTGATCTTTGCATCTTCCTGTATTCCTGAGCGGATGTATGTCCAGACCCTTTGGTTTTCTCCGTTGTAGCATCAGAGTCCGAACGAATGCCTTTCAATAATGACATAGCTCGAGATTCAATGTCGTCTCCCTCACTGTTGTCGTGTACGGCATCAGCATTTTCAATTGAATCGTTAAGGGCGTCTTCACCGTCATAAGGTATTCCTAGAGAAGCCGAAGATAAAGAAACTGAGTTGACATTCTTCCTTGTCTCAGCAAGATTCCTTCTTGCTAATGCTCTTCTTCTAGCTGATTGAGGGTCTCCCCTTGTAGGACCAACGGCTTTAAGCTTTTTCAGCAAGTCATCTACCACATTATCCGAAACTGGACTTGCCGCGTCATCAGACACAGCAGCTACGACTTCACTTTTCTTTGGTGTTTCCATTAATTTCTTTCTCTGCTCATACAGTCTCTGCTCTTCCTCTCTTTGAATGTTCTCTCTAGAAGCTCTTTGGAAATCTGAAACAAAATCGGCAAACTTCTTGAAAAATGAGTTCTTTGCAAATTGGTCTGTGGCATCTTCTCCAAAAAAACTCATAAGTTTTTCAAAGTTATCGATCACAATTACAAGTTGATCATCCAGCAGATTACTCTTCCTTCTTGCTGTTGGCATTCTAGGGAGAACTTTGACAAGAACCCGGTCTTCGGGATGAAATTTTGATGACTCGCTTAGATTTCCAACCTCTAGAGAGGCATCCACATTCTTGATACTATTAATATACTCTTTACACTCTTGTTGAATTTGTTCCACAGGTATTTTAGATGCATCAACACATGGCTTGAGCTCGTCTATAAATGCTGTAAGTTCAGGATACGAGGTTCGAACAACTTTCTCCACATAGTGAAGAAATGTCATTGAGTTTTTGTCGTCTTTCATGAATGAAAGCCTTTGCAAAGTGTTCAATTTGAAACCTTGAGCTTGCTTTGAAGTGTCATTCATGTAGTTACCCACAGCAAGAATAATGTCCAAAATTTGCTTTAAATAGGTGGAATTAGTCAGCGCATCGGTGGCAGCCTCAATCAGATTCAACTTCTGAACGAGATCCTGATAATCTTTCTCGTATGTGGTTATTACGTTCAGAGCTCGGATTCTAGACTTCCAATAATGCTGTAGATTGTAAACCAATTCCAAATAGACTCTATCAGCTCGTTTCAGTTCGTTTGCATCTTTTTCAGGTTGCTTTCTCTCGCCAGTTGTCCAATCCGTGCTATACGGCTCCAAATTACGGGCCAATGTGGTAGGAATTTCCACTAACTCCTGACCTCCCAAGAATTCAAGTACGTGCGAATTTTGCATAACATCGTGATCACATCGAAGAAGTTTTAGCACTAGTTCTTCGTCACTTAGGTTGTTGAAAACATGTAGATTAATTTCGAATCGATGATAAATATCCCTTTGAAGGAAAGTTATCTTGTCAGCATCGTTTTTCTTTCGTCCGGTGAGTTTCTTTATTTCTCTAGCGGCGAAAATGTTTTCAACTTCATCAAATACACCTTTGGCTAAAAGCTCCTTCACAAATTCCGAATAGCCAGTATTTTCCCAAAAGGAACCATTGGTATCATCAATTTTTTCCCAATGTAGCTGTTTAAGTTTCTTTGTGGGTCTAGGGATATCAGCAAAGGGTGAAGATGGTAAAAATGGTGAGGGTACCGGAGAAGGGGAGTCCCCTTTCATCAATAAAGGAGGCGCCATGGGAGGCGGTGGAGGTGCTAGTGGAACTGATCCTTTAATATCCGGAAGAGGGGGTGGTGGTGGTGGAGGAGCTGCCCCACCTGCGATGTTGGAAGGAAGAGGAGGGGGAGAGGGGGGTGGAGGCGCTTTATCGGCGACCAATGGACCTTTCTTCTTCGGACTAGCAACTTTTTCGTCTTCCGATAAGATGATACTTTTGTCAGTAGCATTCAGCTCTTCTGATGGTGGGTGAGATATTGAAGTTGGAGCACTATTAACATCTTTGTGTTCCCTTTTAGTCTCTATTATTGCATCAGAATCATCATTTTCTGATGATGAATGGGACTGATCAGTACTTCTCTTCAAATTCTTGTGTCTTCGCATTTTGTGATTAACTTCCAAATTAAAGTTGGATGCATAGTCAGAGTCAGAATCAGGATCTTCAATTGTTGACGTTTTAGCAACTTTGGAAGATAGTTCTGAGAGAAATTTGGGATTCATGCCCTTAGACTTGATGGTTTCAACAGTTGTTGGAGCATTAGAATTTACCTCCAAATCCATAGACGAAGCTTGCTTTACTTTACCACTGGTGTATTTGGCCTCGATCTCCGAATAATCCAGTCTATAACTTCCTCTTCTAGAGCTTGGAGTTGAACTATAAATACTGGCCAAATCAGAGCGCCTCCTGGATAGACGTTTCTTATTATCCGTAAGATCAAGCTTGTTAGAAAGCTCAGAGCTTATATTTTCGACTTCATCCATCGTTCGGATCAAACGTTCATTGAACTTAGGGTCCATTGTGTAACCTTCGGACTCACTATCTGGAGGTAATGAAAAATCGATATTGAGATCTTTGAACTGTTTTTGGAGGGTCTGTAATCTTTCCATAGCTAGCATCTTTTCCTTCTTATAAAGATCTTTCTGTGACAAATCAGCTTGATACTTCATTACATCATTCGAGTCCTTTTGAAGCAGGTATAATTTCTGACGTAGTTGTTCTAACTTCTCAAGATCATCAAGTTTTGGAGGTCGGGATGGTGGTAAGGGCGATCCCTGTTTTTGATCATTGTCCAAAAATTCTGTCATTTCAAGCTCCTTGGCCTCTCTTTCAATGTCTTCCATTTGATTTCGAAGGCTTCTTAACTTTTTACTAGGTTCCACAATACCACCGTATTTTCTGGATTCTGTTTTGTATTCAATTTGTTTCTTTTCCAATTGCTGTAATAAGCGGCTCTTTAGTCTATCATCCTTAGCCCCAACTGGCTCAGTATTGCTATGCTCAAGGGCTTGTTTTTCTTTCAAACTGTTAAGAGTAATCAAAAGTTCTCTTATTTCCAACTCCTGTTCTTGCTTCTCAACCATTCTGAGTCGCCTAGCCTCTCTTAGATCACTCATTATTTGCTCGTTCTGCCGCCTTTGCTTACTCAATATGACTTCTTGTTCCAGTAACTCCTGTTTAAGCTGATCTACAAGCCCGTCACTACCCATGCTCATCTGTCGGATGAGTTCATCTCTTTCCGCAATGGCTTCTTCAGCTTTCTTCGTAGCCTCTCTTGCTTCCATAATGGCTTTGCGGGCTACATCATCAGTTTGGAGAGAAGAGAACAACCGATTAATTGTTATATTGAGTGCAGTTTCGTCATTTGAGGCAGCTGCAGCAGCCATGGAAACATTTGAAACCAAGCGATCAATTAGCTTGAGTGTTCTATTCAAGCCTTTGCCTGTATCCGCTTTTTCAGAGTCGAGCTGGTTCATGAATAGGTTTTGCATCATAGATTTGATATAACGTTGAGTCTCACTATCTTGATTTTTCTCCCAAATGACCTTTACAAGAGACACAGGATCGTTCAGATCAACGTTCTTGTCTTCTAACGTATCTAATTGCAATAATTGTTGATGGTCTTGAGCTTCATAATCAAAAAACTTTTCAATTTGATCGTTAATTATTTCATTACCAAAGTCTCTCAAATAATCGAATATGTCTAATAAATGTGCGTTTTTGAAAGAATTTCTAGTATTCATTCTTTTTCGTATATCCGGCTCCAACTGGATTAAAGAATTGATCAATATCATGGAAGATACAAAGAATTCTACAACGGAGTTTTCACTCGAATTAGATAGCTCTTTATACTCTTCAGATGCACCAACTTTGGAACCCATCTTACCTCTACCTTCTAAAGTTCTTAGGATGGAATAAAGAAATCCTTCGTACCTCATTTTGCTGTAGTCTGATAGAGTTAGGTCTATATAACTGGAATCAGACGATGTAGTTGATTGTGCACTCGAAGTAACCTTTTTCTTCGAGTTCCTTTGTAGCTGCGCTTGGTGCTTTAAATGAAAGTTATTTCCGATCCTTTGCGTGAATGCTTCCCAGACTTGTTCATAGCCAGAAATGTATCCATATTCTGTGTTCAATCGCCAATTTGAAAGAAAGGCAAGCATATCTGCTGCAAGCTTCTTATTGGCGGCTCTTGTAGAGAACAGTGCACCAAACACAGTAGAAGAAAAGATTTTTGATTCTATGGCAGCTCTGCCTCCTATATCAGATGCATTCAGTGATGCCCTTAGACATCGCAGGAGTATAGACTCTTTCTCTAACAATGAATTATATTCCTCAGTGGCATTAGTGAACATTACAGGCGTACTCTTGCTGGACATTAAAGGAGAAGTCTTGTATAGCTGGCCAAGAACGTTCCCCAATGCGACCATACCTTGAGCTTTGAGAAATTTTTTCACCCATTGCATAGGTTCTGTTCTTAAAGAAACCCACAAATTGCTCAGTTCATTGACATGAATGGTGTTGGAAATGATCTTACGAACGTAATACTCCGGAGTCAAAAGTATACCATCTTTGTCCAACTCGGGAGTAACTAATGTTATTGGATTTATAGCGCTGGTGGGGTTCTTTAGAGCTAACTGCTGTTCATAGTATTGTTTTTGGTGCGTTTGATACCTCTGGTTTTTCTTGTATTCTGCGATCTGATCTTGAGCAACCAGTGTCCATTTTTTATCAACACTATAATCTGCCAATTCCTGACGGGCACTTGAAGGCAGATTCTTGAAATCTCTCTGGTCCATCAATATGCTAAACAGTCTTTCAACCTCGGTGTCAGAGGGACGTTCCGGTTGGTAAGAATCCTTAGACGGAGCTGCCCAATTTTTCGTACCAGAGGAGTAACGTGTTGAGGATGTATTGGCGGAATAAACCGAGTCTGTGTTAGTATGTACAGAGCGTAGGTCACTATCATACATTCCAGAGAGGATGGAATTCTTTCGGGAAAAATCATTGGTGGGGGTTCTCTGGTGGGACAATTGAGACATGGAATTGGCAGTGGAAAATGATGACGCAACACCACCCTTACCTGTAAGCTTTGGATCAGGATTAGGGTCGGCTTTGGACTTCATCTTCATCCAGCCAAAACGCTTTGTAGTAGATTCGTTCGACATGTGTACACAAGATGATTCACGTGAAATAGGCCAATAGTAAGTAAACTGAACCTTCCCAGTGTTGGACGAATCTTCTTTCCAGTAGTAGAAGACTTGGATTGAATAGCGTTTTGCTATGAGTTGTGCGTTATTCCTGTGATGCTGAACGTATTCAATCTAAGGTTAGATTCTGTCTGTGAGAAAGATGGAACTGGAACAATGTGGTGTAGAGGTGTATATTTTAGTTGGGAGAAAGGTTGGGAAAAATAAGGTGGGAGAATAAAAGTTGGCGAGACTTGAGTTGTTAGATGAAGGGTAAAGTGACCTTTGATATGCTTGTGATCAATTGGTCTTTGTAGTACATATCGGAATACGGACGGGGTTTTTCATTCGAAAAGTCTCTCAAACCGGCAAGCACGTCAAACCTACCAGAATCTTAATTACATAATACGGCTACATGAAGTACCGAGCCTGGCAGATTAAACATTTTCGCGACCTCACGTTATAGATAAGATGGGTCAAGGGGAAGTCAAGTCTTCCTTCTTCTCACAATCTAATACCGTTCGATTCTCTTTTTTTTATCACCAGTAAAGCAGGTCTTTATTCTCTAGGAGATTTGGAGACTTTGTTTTGCACTCTTGGGTTTTTGCAAAAATCGGGTTAAGAGAACTCCACATTTGTAAGCGAGATGAACGTATTGAAGAGGATGACTCGGAAGATCCGAGATGGCACAGATCACGGCCTTTTCCACAAACTACGAAGTAAATTCAGGCGGAATCACGTAGGTTCCGAATTTAACACCAGCAATGGACTTTACAGCCCGGATTTCAGATTGTTCAGTCCAAGTGATCCCAACGAACGGATGGCTCCTAATTATACCGCTCAAACATCTCAAATGGAAACCGAAAATTCTGGACAGAATAGAGCCGATGAGATGAGAGAGCAGTTGCCACCCTCAATTGTAGCCCAACTGAGTGCATTGTCGGGGCTTCTAGATCAAGTTATTATGACTACCGTGTCTGATCTGATTTCTAGAAGCAGACCGGCCCAGCTAGAGCCTGATATCAACTTGGATGAAGAGGACTTGATGGATCAAAACTCTCTGGCGTACGGTATTCAAATGTCAACTAATACAGGTTTAAATTTACCTGTCTCGGAGAATATGAGTTTCGGACAATTCATCCACAACTTGAGAAATGATGAGTATCTTCTGTCGCAATTGGGTGAGCTTATAGTACAACAAAGAGAAGCCATTGTGCAAGGAACGTTCAATGCTGAAGCAGATAGGGACAGTGTCAACTTTCTCACTGCCTTCAGCTTCAACAATGCCACCCGGTACACTTTAGGGGCAGGAGGTTTACAACGATTGACCCCAATTTTGATCGTGGGTTTAGTTAGTGTTCCATTTTTTGAAAACGGCACGTTTGAAGAGACCAATAGATCGTGGGTTGTCATTGTAATGTCTAATATCTATCCTGCCAATGACGCTGTTATAAGATCAATGCCCACATTCTTGGATCTTTTGAGAAGTTATGCTGCCGCTACGTCTACTGGGGAATCGTCTAGCAATCGAAACGTTGTTAACATCTCGGTAGGACTTTCTGGAGAGAGTGGAGATTCTGACTGGAATAGTGAACATTCAAGACGCCAAATTGCCAGGTTTTTTGAGGCCATGATTCCTTCCAAAGGAATTAAGAAGGAAGATTTAGACAAAGATACACAAGGGGTATTTCGCATCTCGATACCGGTTACTGATGACGATAATTCTTTTTACTCTACTAAATCTCATTTTGAAGAAACAACCACACCGTTTCCAACTAAAACCGTGCAACATGACGATAGTTGTCCGATCTGTTTGATTAATTATAAGAATGGTGACTATGGGCGTGCCCTAGTTGATTGCAAGCACCAATTTCACAGAGAATGCATAGATCAATGGTTGATTCAGGGTGAAAATGTCTGTCCTCTTTGTCGAGGAAATGGAATTGTGATATCCAAAACGTGAATAAATTGATATTTAATGAGAGGGGATGAAATAAGTAAAGAATGGGAATTGGTGGGTATTATTGGTTTTATTAGTTGAATATTTCTCCGTAGTCTAACAGGTCTTCTACTCTGCCTGAGGTAGTACTACGAGATGGTTTATTTTGGTTTTCCGGTTCAGGTATTAGGGACTCAGAATCATATTGTGATTCAGAAGTGAAATCGAGGTCATTAAACTCTTCGGGTTCAATTTCATGGAGAATGTTGGTCGAAGGAAGGGGCAGTGGAGGATTTGAGTCAGGGGAAACATCAGAATCTTCTAAGAGGTTTTTGTTCATTTTCTCCACGTTGTTGAGATTACTATCCGTGATCAAGCCTTGTAAACCACGTTGCTGCTGTTGCTCTTCCAAACGCTTCATTTTCTTCCTCCGTTGATATTTCTCCCTCCTCTTTTCACTCTTGAATATCTCATAGTTTCTGTATTTTGCCAGATAAATCTTCAGAGTTGCGGCATAATTTTCGAACCCCAGTGTGTTCATGGCTAGGAGAATATCCTCTCCGTTCAAAGTTTTTCTCTTCTCCAGCGTACATTTTTCCGCTGCTTGTGATGTTATGAAGGATATGAACTCACTTACACATTCTTGCATGCATTCTTTAGCCTCTTTGGATAGTTTTCCATATGGAGGGAGTGCTGCTCTCATTACTTTTCCAACATTAGCAATTGGAAGCCAACGATCCTGTTCCCTTACGTATATGTCGTCATTGTTCATTCTCAGTTGGAACCAAGAGCGCAAGTGACTGGCTGATCTAGGGCTGGACTGCGAACGGGGGGACGGAATTAGAAGATTGAGGCTTCTGGAAACGAGTCTATATGTTGAAGTGTCCTTGATTTCGAAGATCTGTGGATCATCAAGCGTTGAGGAAGAAAAAAAGAAAGAAAGACAAGAGTTTTTTTGTTACAGGGGCATAGCTCATCACTTTAATGCAAGCTGCTGTGGTCAGACTGATTAACACCGAACTGATCCTAGGATTAGGCGTTAGAAGTCACGTGCAGATTATGTTTAGGAATGTTTTCTGCCTTGCAGGGGTGCTCAAATTGGATTGTAGATTATGTAATACAGGTTATTTATATGGTTTTCTTTTTTGAGGAATTTGTTCAATTGCCAGGTAGTTGGAAGGAATTGAGACCAGGTAAAATTGGAGCTCAAAATTCCACTGGGCTAGTACTATTCTCCTCTGCTGTTAATCTCATTGACCTTGTCAACTCATAGCCCTCTCCTTTTAAAGGTTTATTCTTTGATTGGTACACGTCTTATTCTTGATTCACATATCTCTGGTCCATGGTCTATATTTCAAGCGCTTGACTTTGCCTCTGCCTTCAACTCCGCCAAGCAATGGAGGGCGATGACACGGTACTTTCCAACTTGGTTCAGTCTCAGGATGATAGCTCCAAAGTTCAGACCGGCGAAGAATCCCAGGAGCTGGACTCACGAGCGATGTCTTCATCTTTTCAAAGTCTGGATCTAATCAACCAGAAGTTACTGGCCCACGCTGAATTGTGTTTGGAATCCGCCCATTTACTAACCAGAGATGCCATAAACAATTCAACCATACTCTCTGAATATCACAATCTTGTTCAGGCAGCATTGCACTTTCTCATTTGCATTACAAAATCATCAGGTGAGCCTTTATCGGTCATTGATAAAGCTCAGCTGTTTTACAAGATTTCCGTCATTTTACAGGAGGAAACAGAAGAGGTGGACCTTGCTATACAATTTCTGAACAAGGCAGATGCTCTCGTAAGCCGTGATGGTCTTTTAGAATACATGTTTCAGTACGAATCGGCCATTTGTTCTTTATTAGCTAGAGAAGGAACTCAGCCTAAGATGATCTCTAATTTCCATGACAATTGCATAAGAAAATTTGAAAATACGAATTCCTCATTGTTTATCTATTATTTCAAGTTCCTGAAAGCTTTCAATGTTACGCTTCTGGATAAAGAAGATGCGTATAGAGCACTGGATACACTTACAGAGTTGAGTCTGGCAGCACTTCAATCAGGAAAACCAATTGCAACATCACCACTCTTACAGCTAATGATAACAAAAACCTTAAATATTCTACTTTACTGTGGAAGATATAAATCGTTTGAAAATCTGTACCAATTGTTGTGGGAACATGTTACTCCCCAGGATATGCCAGTACAGATACATGGTGCATTGCTACTACACTCTTTAATATTTCACACAATTAATCAAAGTGACTGGGCAACAATCAAATCCAAGATGGTGTTATTAAAGGAGTTTCTAAAAAAGGATACTGCTCATTGGACGCAATCATTTGTTGTCCATATTCAAGAAACGTCAAGTAATGTTCCAGTGACAATAACCTGGGCTTCGCTTAGTCGATTCAAACTACTCATTTATTTTTATTCTGCGCTGGCTTATTTGCACAGATCGGCGGATGGTAACGATAGAGCGATTAAGCTCCTAAAATCATGTGAAATGCTCATCTCCAACGAAATAGCCAAACTTGAAAGTAAAGACAGTAAGGTGGTGTTATCCTTCGAACAACTGCAATCCCAAAAAATGTGGCTGAACTACCTTTCAATGGCTACAAAAATTTATCAGCTATATGAAACATTTATTAATGCTAATGGCGTGCTCAATAGTAAATTGCCAACAGATTGGCTTACCGAGTCAGAAGATTTGCCTTCACCATTGAAAGAATTGCGAGAGTTCATTGCCGATTATGATGCCGGCAAAGTGTCTTCGCAAGAGCTGGTTTACTATCATAGACTACTTCCCAAAATATACCTCATTCTAGCGTTCCACTTCCAAGCAAAGGGAAAACTTCTCAGAGCGAAGTATTTTTACGATAGAATATTACATCTCTTTTCCAGGAAACCTCATGATCTAAATGATGAGAACTTTTTTGAGCAACCAAGAGCTGTTTCCTACGCCCAAATGATCTCTGGCATTGGAGGAATAATATACGAACCAAAAGAAGAACAAAATCAGCTATACTGCATTGCACTGTTGAATTACCATAAACTGAACCTTTACGACGTTAATAAGCTTAAAAGTGATATCTCAGGGTTTTCAGAAGAACATTCGAAAGATCGAGATTTCTCCAAGAAACTGGCTAGAAAAAAAAGAATGCAGATGAATGTCGTCCAAACACAATCACAACTAGACATTTCCTTAGCCAAGATCATAAATTCTCTAGAGACCCAACCTCATATCCTATTGGCATCTCGCCTGATTTCTCAGTTAGCAAATTTGTCTCAAGGATCAGAAGTTGACGCGTTCTCCTATGAAGAACCTCCGGAACAACACCTTTACTGGTCACCAATTCTCAAGAATATAGCTGTTTTTTTGAAGGCAGATTCCGTATCATATTCAAAAGAAGCTGGCGAAGAAGCTTTTGTGAAAGAAAAGATCAAACTTTATAAGCAATGTTTGAGTTTAGGAGATAGAGCGTTTAGCCTGGACCCATTGGTTTTGACCAGAATAATTCAATTAAAGGAACAATTTCCAATTTACTTTTCAGAACAGGAAATTCAACAAGACAAAGTGACCTTGAGTAATCTTACCTCGTCGTCAAAACGTACTCATGATGCGGATGTCGATAACGCTGGACTTGAACATGAACTTGAAGACATCAAACCCATAGATAATACTCCGTCCAAGCGAGCTAGAAATGAATAAATAAAAGCAACTTTTCTATTATTTATACTATACAAAGCGAGAATACAGCTCATCCCTAGCTTCTATTTCAAGCTCTCCAAAAAGTCTTTCTTGTTTCAGAGCAACTGCATCACTTGAGGCTAAAACCAATAGCTCAAAAAATGCTCTTGTAGCTTTTCTTTTGGAATTGGTAGAGCTGGATGAATCCAATTCCAAGTCTTTTGACACTAGTTGAGAAAAAGTTATAGTTTTTGACTCAGTCATTGTCTCTCCAAGGCCTTCCTTTAGGTAGGACACAATCTTATAAGTAGATTCAGAAACCACACCGTTGTTGAATTCAGAAGTGGCGTTCTCTTCTTCATCATTGAGAATGTTTCCATCTTGGGAACCATATTGAAAGGAAGGAATGGATCCCTCAAACTGTTCATCTTGATCATCAAAGTCTAGACCGGATTGGTCTCCAAAACCAAAACTTATATCCTGTTCTTGAGGAGGCTCATCAAAGTCCACATTAAAATCATTAGCATCATCCCCTTGTTGTGTGGGTTCGTTCAGATCAACGTCTACGTCGGGCTCCATGCTTTTTTCTTTATCTTCGTTCAACTTCCTTCGTTTGAAGTCGTTCTCTAAAATACCAAAGAGAGTGGGCTTCATAATGCCCTCGTTGCTGGATTGTAAAAGTATCTGAAGTTTAGTAGCATCATCGAGTTGCGCTTCATGCTGGGTTAATGCTTCTTCATCGTCAGTGGATGCTGGGGGCGTCTTTAGTTGTTTCTTTATTACATCGCTGGGAATCTCGGTAACTGTGTCTATGATAATTTTTCTCTTGGTGGTTCTAACCACATCTGAGTCTTGAAATTTTTCCCAGAGGGAGGTTCGTCGTTTTTGTGGGCTGACGGTTTGTGGTTGGTGAATTTCTGGGATGTCAGTGTCTTGTGGAGTTGACGCCTCGTTAACTTCGTCCTCCTCTGCAAACGGAGTTAGGGGGCCCATATCAAAATCAAAAGGTTCATCCTGAGCATTTTCTGCCGGAAGGTTTTCAAACGTTAATTCAGGCAAAGCGGTGGAGTCCTGTGCTAGGATATTATCGTCGTCTCTGCCTATTTCTATTGATTGATCAACGTCTAAGTCATGATCACCTTGATCATTATCGCCCAAGTCGAAGTCTAAGTCCAACGTTGCTTCCGCTGGGTTATTTTCTAGATCATCTACCTCGTGGCCTCTTCCGATTTCTATTGAAGTATTATTGCCAACCTCCTCCTCTGGAGCCTCTTGAGAGCCTAATAGGTCGTCAAAATTCAACGGTTCTTGATAGAGCAACTCAGTTTCTGTTACCGTGTCGCGTAAAGCAATCGCATTGATCGATGAAAGCACTGTTTTTCTGCCGGTAAAGTAACAGAATTACTACTTCTAAAGGCGGTTTTGATCCTCAACAGGGCCTCATTGACATCATCTAGCAAGTATTTGGCCTTTCTAGAGTATATTCTAACCACTCCATAAAGCAGCTGGCCAGTCAATCTCAATGCCAGTGGCTCTAGCGCTGTCTGAGACGCGGTTTGGTCTTTCTCTACGGTGCCTTGATCAATTGAAGACGACTCTCGTATTGCCTCGGTTGACTCAGGAATAGAAGTTTTCAGTAACTGAGCCTTGGTCAGCTTTTTTTCCAAATTTGCTGCCAGCCATACTTGAGCCAATGGACCTTCTTTTGTCAGTAACTGGTCATGATATAACATGATCGTGCCAGAAGAGTTTTTTGGGCGGTTGAGTTTAAATACCGATGGCAAGAGTAGTTGTTTACGTGAGTACGTTTAGCAAAAAGCGCGTTTTCCTTAGACTCGCGTCGCTTACAATTTTTTAGTAGGGAGCAAAATTCCGTGCTTATGTAATAATTTCTACTCCGAGGGTCGATGAATATCCTGATATGTGGGGTCCAAACATAATCTCCCAATCCAAGTGAAGTCAGTTGGTTCGACAGGACCACCGTACTGGTGGAGTGCATGCGCCATATCAATCCCAGTTTGTTGGAGTGCAACTCTGTGTGCAACTACATGTCATGATTCGGATAAGACATGAGATGATCCATTTTCTTTATTGCGAGCGGGATTACTCCAAACTTTTCACTTCAAAGACTCTTGCAAAGGCTCTGTATTTTCAACAAGTTCCATCCTTATTGCACGCCTCGTGAACGCACGTTATCAGGAATACACAAACCAAAAGGTCACATTACTCTGTTCTCAGAGTATGAGATTTGCAGCACCTCATCTACCATAGGGGGCGACTTTGTCCCGTATGAAATCTGCAATCTTCTCCCAATATTCTTCTTGTATTACTGTGTCATTGTGAGTAGAATTAGGAAACTCATGCCACTCTTTGTATTCACTTTTGCTCAACTGATGTAACGACGTAATATGAGCTGGAGGAACAATTTCATCCTTTTTAGCACTCATGAAACACATGGGAATATTGCTAGGAATCTTAACGATAGCAGATTCAGAATCCCATATCTGATGGCACATAAAAGACACAGGTCCTAGTAGCGGTAAAATATAGGGAATAACCTTGCGGATGCTCAAGAATGTGTTTTCCAATATTATTCCATGGACATGAGAGGGATAGTTGGAGGCTATGTAAATGGCTACTGCACCTCCAAGAGATCTTCCATACAGAATCAGTGATGATTTAGAAAGCTGCTCGTCCTCAGAAATGTACTTTATGACTGTATCAGCATCAATCTTGAGGCCCTTCTCTGAAGCCTTGCCTGTAGAATGACCGTAACCCCTGTACGAGTAAATAACGACATTGCAGTTCATCTGAGCATAGAACAATTTGACAATGGACAGATAGTGACCGATATTGCCAGCATTAGGACATAACACTAAAACTGTTTTATTGGAGTAGTTAGGAGCTTTGGGATTCTGACGAACGACGAATGCCTTTAACGTTTCGCCGTCCAATGTCTCAAGGTCTATGGCCTCATAATCATGCATCCCATACAGATCTGGGGTATCGACTGTGCCATGACCATCATTCAGTCCAGCAGGATAAATAATATGTGATTGGAAGTGGTAGATTCCAAGCAACAGAAGGGTGGAAAACCCTCCCAAAATCAAGGTTGACATCTTGGCAGCTTTCACCAGGAAAGGGAACCAGGATTGTAGCTTGAATAGTAACACAGATGATGAATAGGCTGTTGTCTGGATAACAATTTTATCCGTCTCCTGATCTGACATTAGAAGACTAGATAGAATCGCTAGAAAGGTAAGTGCACTAAAGTGACCCGAAAAGGTAAAACAACCCGGAGGACCCTTTTGGCTTGGTAGTGTAAGGTTGGTGTATTCAAATAAAAGTATACCTGTGGCGGCGGCTGGGGAAAACCTTCTCTCTCTCGAGCCGAGCGGAGATTAAGTGGAAAGGTCTGTACCATTCGCGAAAGGAGCATGCTCACCCAATACAATCAACTAAACAGCATCAATATGCATCTGCAGGAGTTATTCGAGATCTGGGTGATGCCCTTTGGAACGGTATTCTGTTTGGTTCAATTCATGCTTTAAGAAAAGCAAATTCAATCTGAACCAGCCCCTCAAACTAGTTGAGCAATTGGCTTCGTGAATCATGACCTATGGACTTCTATGGATCCCAAAAGAGAGATATGAGACGAGAACGAGAAAGGGGTATTAATCACGAAACAACGTTTCAGACGCGTTTACATGATGATTGCATGCAGCCCTCTTTCTTATTGTCAAGCTCTGCAATTGGTCTAATCAAAGAATGGAACGATAATCTACAGGTATATAACCGTTCTTGGTTTCCGGTACTCTGTCGATTGCAACCTTCAATTACCATCTTCGAAAAATGAGCACCCTGACATTGCTGGCTGTGCTGTTGTCGCTTCAAAATTCAGCTCTTGCTGCTCAAGCTGAAACTGCATCCCTATATCACCAATGTGGTGGTGCAAACTGGGAGGGAGCAACCCAGTGTATTTCTGGTGCCTACTGTCAATCGCAGAACCCATACTACTATCAATGTGTTGCTACTTCTTGGGGTTACTACACTAACACCTCAATCTCTTCGACGGCCACCCTTCCTTCTTCTTCTACTACTGTCTCTCCAACCAGCAGTGTGGTGCCCACTGGCTTGGTGTCCCCATTGTATGGGCAATGTGGGGGACAGAATTGGAATGGAGCCACATCTTGTGCTCAGGGAAGCTACTGCAAGTATATGAACAATTATTACTTCCAATGTGTTCCTGAAGCTGATGGAAACCCTGCAGAAATTAGCACTTTTTCCGAGAATGGAGAGATTATCGTTACTGCAATCGAAGCTCCTACATGGGCTCAATGTGGTGGTCATGGCTACTACGGCCCAACTAAATGTCAAGTGGGAACATCATGCCGTGAATTAAACGCTTGGTATTATCAGTGTATCCCAGACGATCACACCGATGCCTCTACTACCACTTTGGATCCTACTTCCAGTTTTGTGAGTACGACATCATTATCGACTCTTCCAGCTTCTTCAGAAACGACAATTGTAACTCCTACCTCAATTGCTGCTGAGCAAGTACCTCTTTGGGGACAATGTGGAGGAATTGGTTACACTGGCTCTACGATTTGTGAGCAGGGATCGTGTGTTTACTTGAACGATTGGTACTATCAGTGTCTAATAAGTGATCAAGGTACAGCATCAACTACCAGTGCAACGACTAGTATAACTTCCTTCAATGTTTCATCGTCGTCAGAAACGACGGTAATAGCCCCTACCTCAATTTCTACTGAGGATGTCCCACTTTGGGGCCAATGTGGAGGAATTGGATATACCGGTTCGACCACTTGTAGCCAGGGATCATGCGTTTACTTAAATGACTGGTATTTTCAATGTTTACCAGAGGAGGAAACGACTTCATCAACTTCGTCATCTTCCTCATCTTCCTCATCTTCCACATCTTCCGCATCTTCCACATCTTCCACATCATCCACATCCTCCACATCCTCCACATCTTCCTCAACAAGTAGCTCATCCATTCCGACTTCTACAAGCTCATCGGGAGACTTTGAGACAATCCCCAACGGTTTCTCGGGAACTGGAAGAACCACGAGATATTGGGATTGTTGTAAGCCAAGCTGCTCATGGCCTGGGAAATCCAACAGCGTAACAGGACCAGTGAGATCTTGTGGTGTTTCTGGCAACGTCCTGGACGCCAACGCCCAAAGTGGATGTATTGGTGGTGAAGCTTTCACTTGTGATGAGCAACAACCTTGGTCCATCAATGACGACCTAGCCTATGGTTTTGCCGCAGCAAGCCTAGCTGGTGGATCTGAGGATTCCTCTTGCTGCACCTGTATGAAGCTGACATTCACCTCATCTTCCATTGCTGGAAAGACAATGATCGTTCAACTGACCAATACTGGAGCTGATCTTGGATCGAATCACTTTGACATTGCTCTTCCTGGTGGAGGGCTTGGAATCTTCACCGAAGGATGCTCTAGTCAATTTGGAAGCGGTTACCAATGGGGTAACCAGTATGGTGGTATCTCTTCGCTTGCTGAGTGTGATGGCCTACCATCAGAACTGCAGCCAGGCTGTCAGTTTAGATTTGGCTGGTTTGAGAACGCTGATAACCCTTCAGTGGAGTTTGAACAGGTTTCATGTCCTCCGGAAATCACTTCTATCACCGGCTGTGCTCGTACGGACGAATAAATTCAGATATATATACAAGTATTCTTCTATGTACTGATGTTAGAATTACTACTAAACCCACGTTTTTTGTTCAGCTTTACGTCTCTCTAATCTACGTTTGTATTTCATACCACGGTGTTCTACAAGTATATCATCAGCTTTGCTGACAGCTTCCTGAATGGCTGCCTTTCTAGCTTCAAGGGTTCTTTCCCAAATGTGACCTTTTGGATTGACCACTCCACGCAAAGGCTTCTTGTTATCATATTTCTCCTGGAAAAACATTTTCCCATTGTTGAGCGTGGGTAGCAGATCAGACACGCCAAACTTGTAGGCCAGTTTGTATAAATCTGACTGTCTGCGCATAGAATAAATGGGGTTATGAGTTTTGTTGGTCACTGGGTGAATATTTGGAAGAAATGGATTGGCATCATCAGCAGTCGTGGAAGTGGGGGTGGAAGCATACTTTTTGAATGGAGCAGGTGGATACCTTGTGAAGAAGTTTTGCAACTTCTGAGGCAACTTTTTGAAGGCCTGTTGTGCGGTTAACGACATTCCAATAATTAATGAAGTGAACTGAAATGGTTCAGATTTGTTAGGACATCAGACTGAAAGATTTCGGTCGCGCTCCATCTAAGAACTCCCTTCTATTACCATTTTTGGTTTTTCTCAAGAATTAGATTGACCGTATCAGTGACTCTAATATTATCTAGTCCCCATTTCTTTTTATTGAAAAAAAAAACTATTAGTCGTAAGAGTCTTCTTCTTGCAACAACAAATGAAGTGCAGTCTCAGACTAACTACGCTTAGCGTAGCCAAGTCCACTCGAATGGCCCAGAGATCAGTAGTCTGTAAATACTCCACTCAACCCAATAAGCAGGAGGAGTTTGTTAAGGAGAGAGAAAACTACACTGTGACGACCTATTCAAGACCAAACCTGGTGTTCGAAAAGGGACAAGGTTCCTACCTGTGGGATATCGAGGGGGGAAAGTACATTGACTTTACTGCTGGGATTGCTGTCACCGCCTTGGGTCATGCCAACCCAAAGATCGCTGAGATCCTTTATGACCAAGCCAAGAAAGTGATTCATACCTCCAACTTGTATCACAACCTTTGGACCTCAGAATTGAGCAAACAGTTGGTAGAGAAGACAAAAGAGAGTGGAGGGATGAAGGATGCCTCAAGGGTTTTCTTGGGTAACTCTGGCACAGAACGCCAATGAAGCTGCGCTCAAATTTGCTCGCAAGTACGGTAAGTCTATCGCAGAGGATAAGATCGAGTTCATTACTTTCGAAACCTCATTTCATGGAAGAAGTATGGGTGCTCTTTCTGTGACCCCTAATAAAAAGTATCAAGCTCCTTTTGCACCTCTGATTCCTGGTGTCAAGGTAGCTAAACCTAATGACATTCATTCTGTAGAAAAGCTCATCAGTGATAAGACATGCGGTGTTATTTTGGAACCAATTCAAGGTGAGGGTGGTGTTAGACCTATGGAAGCTAAATTTTTGGCAAAGGTTCGTCAACTATGTGACGAGCACAATGCTTTGTTAATCTACGATGAAATTCAATGTGGACTGGGTAGAACTGGAAACTTGTGGGCTCACTGTAAACTTGGTGAAGAGACCCACCCAGACATTCTTACTATGGCAAAAGCTCTAGGTAATGGATACCCGATTGGTGCTACCATGATCACAGAAAAGGTGGAGAGCGTATTGAAAGTCGGCGACCACGGTACCACGTATGGTGGTAATCCTTTAGGAGCCCGTGTGGGAAGCTACGTTTTGCAGCAAGTTTCTGATAAGGATTTCCTAAGTAAGGTCGAACAAAAGTCAGAAATATTCAAAGTCAAGTTGTCTGAACTGCAAGAAAAGTTTCCTGATCTTATCACCGATGTTCGAGGAGATGGTTTACTGTTGGGGATTGAGTTTAATATTGATCCTGCCCCCATCTGTGCCATCGCCAGGGAAAAAGGACTACTAATCATTACAGCGGGCGGAAATGTTATTCGTTTCGTTCCAGCCTTGAACATCGAAAGTAAAGTCATCTATGAAGGCTTAGCTATTCTTGAGGAGGCTGTCAAAGAGTTTGCTGAAAATCAGTAGAATGCAATTTGAATTTATAAACTAATACTATTATTTCTTAATAATTATTCCAACCTGAGCTCATCTATTCTATCAGCGAGGAAGAAACCTATCATAACTGTCAAATATATCAGGATTAACATGGCACCTTTGAAGTAATTGGACTTTCCTTCCGCATAAATATATGTAAACATAAATGCCGAGGTGAAGCATGCAATGATGTCCCATCTGGGGAATACTAGGGTGAACATGGATGAAATGGAACTCGTTGGCGTGAAGTGTATGATAGTATAGATTACCAGGGCTGGGATTTGCAGTAAACACACCTGCAGAGCATAAGCAGATCCGATTTCCATTGACAAGGCAACATTTCCGTTCAAGGCAAACGATATGGCATTCACAAACTCGGTGGTATTAGGAACTAAAGCAAACACAGTCAAACCCAATAACTTTGGACTGATGGGAAACTTGACGAGAATAACATCAACAGTGTCAACCAGTATTTCTGCAATGACAGCATAGAGAAGGGTGGCAGATAAAAGGATCACAGTTGATTTGGTTCTGGACCAGTTTGGTGCATCGTGCCCACCGCTATCAGCCTCTGAGTTAGGCTGAACTGAAGATGGCTCCTTCTTCGTTTGTTCCTGAGCGGCCTTGGCAACATTAGGGAGTGAGCTTCGGTGATGTGAAATGGAATTATTTTTTGCTGGCGCATTGCTACCTTCAACCTTCGGTCTTTCGTAAACAGTTGGAGTGCTCCAAATCAAAGCCGCATGAGTCTTCAATGTGAATAATAATCCAATCGAATAAGCAAAAAATAATGCAATAGCACATATCAGAGAAAATGGTTTGATATATGCCGTATAAAGTGAACCATTGATATCCAGTGGATTATGGTAGAAATGACATGATCTGCAAGTAGGAGACGCAGCTAACTGTTCTGGCGAGCATGGAACACATTCTGTTTCGAATCCCCCGTACAAAATAGACAAGATAGATGGCAAAGATAAAACAATGGTAGCGTACAATAACATCGTAGAGGAAACTCCAGCGCTGGTGGGATTATATCGTTGAGTTTTCCTTTTCAGTGCACCACTGCACATAGACAGCCCTGGAAGAAGCAAAACAGCTGCCAGAATTGATCCAACTATGGATCCTTCAACCAAACGACTCTTATCTTGGTTCAAAGCAACACAATAAAGGAAGATTTCCACGATTGTAGAGAAAAATGCATTAATAACAGCACCTACTCCCATAGACGTTTGCGCAGAAATGGAGGCCACAGCTTGACCAATAAAGTAAGCCAGTGGGATGATTGATATAAGGCACATAAGGAATACAGTCGATGAGTCTGTCAGGATTGAGTGGAATCCAAATTTCTCTTTCAGGAGATAGAAATCGAATATGGTGAAAGCAACTAAGAAGAGCAAGTTGATGAAATAAATATTGGTTCCATCCACTGTGTACTTGTAATAATGCCATCCAACGGCTCTATATGTACAGATTAAAATCGATTCATTGGATTGCTCAACTCCTCGTCTGTCATAGTGGTAGTTTTTCTCTACTCTAAAGACCAAACCAAGAGGATGGCGGCGGACATGACTATCCAAAATCATAGCCGTCTTTGCTAAAGGAATTGCAAATACTGTTAGCCAAGCACAAATGGAAATAATGACTAGGAATGGTTGGATAATAAGATAGAAAAGGATAAAGAAAACTACCCTTCCGATGTTCCATTTACCTCTTCCAAATAGTCTTATCTTGAATGCATCATCCTCTTCATTAGTCGTGTCAATTGACTCTTCCCCTGCAGCACCGTAAGAATGGTGAGGAACAGCACCTTCCCTTTCAACTGTGGAATGAGCCCTATGCTTCTTTTTTGGAGCATAAAAGAGCCTTTGTTCTTCATCAGTTCTCCATCTCCTGTATTCATCTAAAGAGGACCCGACACCTTCATCCTCATTATAATACTTCTTCTCTTTCCTAAGAAGCACAATTTTCCCAAAGGGATTTAATAAATAAAAACCAATATTATAGAGTTGTTTAGCATATTTGAGAGAGTCATCTTTCTTGGGATTAGTAAAAAATGTGAAGAAAAATGTCACAGCTGAACAGATGAGCAATACTAAGAACAAGAACAAACCCAGTGTTGCACTGTAGAGGTGATTAGTCAAAGAGACATCCCAAGAGATATGTCTGGCCGCCAACGGGGTCTGATGAATATCATAGTCAGCTTCTTTCTGAACAGAACGAATTTTCTTGTATAAAGCAGGTTTCCAAATCCTTACTCCGAAAGGATGTGTGTTGTTAATGGCATCCTGCCTCTCTCTCAAAGTAAAGCTTTCTAGCGAAGAAATCGACGCACTGTCAGAGCTAGTGTTCTTTGACCCAAGGCCATCCTGATCTTCATCCCTTTCATGATACCCCTGTATATTACTCGACTCATCGATGAATTCTTCGTTCTCGTTTGATTCATCTGGAACTGGTGCTGGATGGTGAATCTGAGAACTTGTGTTGGAATCATCCTCCTCAATGGGTTCAGGAACGCTAGACTCTTCATTGAAGAGAATTTTGTGGGAATGAGGATCAGACTCTAGAACCTCCAAACGGTCCAGATCCTTACTCACTTTGCTCAATTCTTTGGAAACCTCAGATTCCAATTGTTCCACAAGAGACTCTCGTTCACTGCCACTGGCGGTGGTCAATTTCTTCTTTGGTCCTGGAATGGGAGAGTAAAGCTTCGAACCTTTGCTCTTGGTTTTTTTCAGACGCTGTTTCAATCCATCCCTATACCCTTCCATGTACTCCCTATTAATGTCTGCTTCGATCTCATCCTCCCCGTCGTCCACTGAAAAAACATACTTGATAGGGGGGTTCTGCTTGGATTTCCGTCTTGAATGAGGAGAGTCAATTCCCGAAGATTTTGTGACATAGGGACTATCAGCTGGTAGGGCTTCACCGGGGTTAACTACTGCCATTTGGGACTGCTGCTTACTTGGCAACATGATATATTGTTTGTGATAACTGGGAGTGTTGGCGGAGGAGGAGATAGAACGAGAAAACTGAGGTCTCACAGAAGCCTTTCTGGTTCTGGCAGCCTGCTGACTGGTGACAGGCTTAATGGGAGAGGCATTCTCCAAAAAACCTTTGGATTGTTCGGCGCTGTGAGCTGTGGCTCCTGGGGGATAATGGGACTTTACTACCGGTGTTGAGGGGACAGCAGGAGACGGGAGTACGGATGCTTTGGGATCCAATGAATCAGCCGGGGGTTCTTGAGAGGGAGTTTCGCCATTGGACTTCTTACCACTCATTAGGTGAATAGTTTTGGGGGTGTACAACTGAAAACGAAGTTGAGTTAGGAGGAGAGATAGGAGGATTTTTGATTAGGTACCACGTTTGGCAGATGAGTTTAGAGTGGCTTCTCGCGCTTCCAATACCCTATTAAAGTTAGGGCACTTCTCAAATCTTTTTATAGAAAATGGATCCTAAGGGACATTGAAGATTGTTAGATGTATATATACAATTGAGTTGCACTCGTCTCAGACTATCCGTTAATCACTTTGTCGGCCCAAGTTGGCAGCACGAAACTCTGAGTGTGTATTTCAGAGTTGTAGTAACGAAATAGTGCCGATTCCTCTTTTCGTGAAACTCGTCTACTTGGAGTGATAAGTTCAATTTCTGGAGAGTCTGTGCATACCATGAGTCCTAACTGGCCTGATGTGTAGGTTGGAATTGTACAATATGAGTACTTGACTTGGCTGAAAACTTTTTCACAAATATTTTTCAACTTTTTCAGGTTGGCAATCTTAAGCCAAATGTTCTCTGAGGCCTGACTGATAACTATACCATTGGGAGACAGTGCCGACTTCAGCAAATGGAAGTAATTCTCTTGGAAGAAAGCTTCAGCTGGACCTTCAGGGTCTGAGGAATCGGTAATGATTACGTCAAACTTTTCACTAGCCTCTTCTAAGAATTTGAAACCGTCCTGGATGCATATCTTCACCTTGGGATGATCTAAAGCAGACGACATTCCAGGAAGGTATTTACGACTCAAGTCTATGATGGTAGAATCAATCTCCACCAGAGTAGCCGACTCTACAGAGGGATGCTTAACTACTTCTCGCAACACTCCACCATCTCCTCCACCAATGACTAGAACTCTTTTTGGATTGGGATGACTAAACATGGGCAAATGAGTAATCATCTCTTGGTAGGCAAACTCATCTCTTTCTGTCACCTGAATAATTCCGTCTAGCACTAGTACATTTCCGTAATCAGTAGATTTGAAGACTAAAATGTCCTGGAACTCTGATTTTTCTGCTAACAAGATCTCCTCCACTCGAAGCATCATTGCCTGGCCTGGAAAGTATTCATCAGAGATTTCACGAAACCATCCATCTATGACTCGGGGGTGCGTTAATTTAGATATTTCAGACATTTTCTCTGAACTTTGATAATGGACGTAAATGACAACCGAGAAGTTCTTCCTTCCCCTTGAGGTTTTTCTAGTGGGGAGATCTAATAATTTTGGGAAGGCTCGTCCGCCCTTGCAAGGGCGATTCGTGGGTATAACATCTTCACTCAAACCTTCATACTTTCCTCTGTAGTTCTTATCTATGGACAGTGATACTCTAAATCAATTCCAGAGTATAACCAATCAAGTCTTCAGTACGGATCAAGCTCAGCAAATACTACAATCACACGACTGGAACTTGGAAGCCTCTCTTATCGCAGCCTTTGATCAAAACCCACAGCTTCCTCGTGCTTTATCGACGCAAAGCCGAAACACAGTTTTAAACTCAAACAATTCGAATATGGAAGATTCTATCCGTAATGCGTACAACCAAGCTTTTGGAAACAGCAACCAATCAACTCCTGTGAACTCTGAAGTCCCTGGAGCGTTTCCTTCACCCTATGAACAACCATCGCCCTTCTCAGACAGTTTTTCGAAGTTGCACAAAGTTGCCAAAACTTTATTGAAAGGGCTCATCACTATAGTAATAATACCCTTGTGGGTGCTTTACCAACTGTTTTGCTACCTGAGCATCTTTGCAGTCGAAAAGATAGCACCTGCATTGAACAAGATAACAGGACTTAACCTGGGAAGTGGCAGATCCATTTACTCAATCCGTCGTTCTTTAGACCCAAGTGACAATGCTCGGAGATTTATAGTTGCCTTTGACGAAGAAATTGGAAATACACCAGCAAATGAAGCTTCGTGGGCAGTCGATAGACCACCCTTTTTGGAATGCTCCTACACGCAGGCGTTGTATATTGCCAAGCGAGATTGTAAATGGTTACTTATCTATCTGCAAAGTGATGAGCATGAAGACAGAGCTCAATTTACAAAAGAGTTGCTTCTCAGCAAGCAACTATTAAGATTCATCAATCAGTATGATATCATGGTGTGGGGTGGGAATGTTAAGGAAAGTGAGAGTTTTCAAGTCGCCAACATGTTCAAAGTCATGAACTTTCCTTTTCTGGGTTTATTATCTCTAACTCTCAACAACACAGGAAATAACAACACTAGTAGTTCCACTCTTAGCTTGGTAGCCAAAGTTGCGGGAATTTCCAACAATAAGCCACTTCAAGTTAA
Organism: Komagataella phaffii GS115; assembly: GCF_000027005.1. NCBI lineage: Eukaryota > Fungi > Ascomycota > Pichiomycetes > Pichiales > Pichiaceae > Komagataella > Komagataella phaffii. Next base: position 1,260,828 of record NC_012966.1, read on the forward strand.
AAAGATTATAAAAAGGTTCACGAAAGTCTACGAACGTTATAACCCGACAGTGGAGGCTATCAGAGCACAAAGAAATTCTCGTAATGATGAACAGTTCCTTCGAGCTCAGCAAGAAGAGGCATATCAAAGATCTTTGGCACGAGATAGAGCGAGAGATGAAGAACGAAATGCAGCTAGGATACGCCAAGAAAAGGAGCGTCAGTGGCTTCTGTGGAGAAGAGAGACTTTGAGGCCTGAACCTTCTACCGAATTGAAGGGACAATATGCCCGCATAGCAATAAGAACCCCAGATGGCACCAAGATAACTCGAAGGTTCGATAAAGACTGCTCGCTGGAAGAGATCTACGCATTTGCGGAGTTTTACTTGAGGCCAATCCCTGACGAGGATATCACTGTTCCAGTGAGCAAACCTGAAAATTACAACCATTCTTATTCCTTTAGACTGATACAAATAATGCCTAGAGAGCAATTGCCTGTTGATGAGTCAACTAGGATACAAGAGTGCGAAATCGTTTGGCCCACTGGTAACTTAATATTGGAGAACGAATAGATATGTATTTTAAGATCCTATTACCATGCACCCTTTCCTCTCTTCTTCTTCGCCTTGCTCTTCTTACTACTGACTTTCTTGGTTTCTGACTGCAGTTTCAATTGGGAGCTTCCCTTCAATATGTCCACATAATCTCTCCAGAAGGTGCTTAGCTGCTCTGAATCAACGGTGGTTGAAATTCGCACCTCTGGTATTTTCTCCTTTGCGTGTCTAGCTGTATATCTGAATAAAATGGGGTGTGACTTTGAATCATTCTCTACGCTGTTTCCTATTATAGAGTTTGTCTCTACTCCTTGTGGGATATCTCTGATTCCTTCAGGCGTCCCTTCCACGGGATCTGCTTCTAGAGACAGTCGTTTGATTGAAAATTTCGAGTTCCAAACTGATAAAGTGGCTGTTTTGGAAACTTCTTCCAGGAACTAGTATATGTCAGTAAAAGGGTACTTCTTTGGTTATTCTTGGACTCATACCTGTTTGTGATTCTCTATCAAGATCCTGTTCTTGTTTTTCTTAGTAGTTGTGGACATGGTTGAAGGAAGATGTTGCTGGGTGGAACTTTTTCGCTGGATAGTACAGGTTATCGCGGGACGTCGAGAGGGCTCAGGAGGATCCAGGCGGATCACTAGTTGTTTTCAAAGGCGTTTGTCCTTCAACAGGAGATATTCGTTACAGTGGGTTCAATACATTTTTAATGATGTCACTTAGCTATTAACTCTTACCTTTGAAGCAGCAGACAAATTATCCACAAGAATGATTTAACCTAGCAAACACTAGCGCGTTGTAAAGTGTTTCATCAAATTAGTAACTGTTTTTACGGTTCCACGATTAGTTGATTATGGGTTCCAAAATACATTGGTTAATATTTTAACTGACCTATCATGTCCTACGGTACTTTGATTCAGTAATAGTTATAGAACAACCACCAACATAATCTCCACAAATACTTTAAAGCTTGTACAAGGCAACGTGGCCGAGTGGTTAAGGCGAAAGATTAGAAATCTTTTGGGCTCTGCCCGCGCAGGTTCGAGTCCTGCCGTTGTCGTCATTTTTTAACTCATTTTGTTAACCATAGTCAACACCAAGATTATCCAATCGTCTTACTATGTTGAGAATTATTAATCTATTGCCTACCTAGTCTGTTTGGAAAATATATCCTCTAGCTCTTGTCCTGTGAAATACCGTCTGTTGCTGATAAGATCATTGGAAACTATCAATGTTTGAGGACCTTTGAACTCTACCATCAACTCGTCCGCCTTGTTCGTGAGGAATCTTCTGTAAAATGACGCCAAATAGCCAAGCAGCTGATTAGCTCTTTCTATGCTCTTTGGGCTATCCTTGACTACCAGTTCTTGCTCAACATCTTCAGTCTTAGAAGTTAGCTTTGCATTGATCTTTTTCCATTGAGTATTGATCGATGCTTTGAGTTTTGAAAAAGCATTAAACTCAGGGATGCTAATATCCAAGAGCACCTTTCTGTTGTTGATGAATTGATATTTGAAAGGGTTTAGATTGTCGTAAGCAACTATAGTAGAAGGTGCGAGGTATATGGACTCTCCTTCTAATAACTTGATTTCAAATAAGTTTCCTGGATGGCTCAAAGCGAAGATTCCCTTTCCTGAGAGCTGCAAGCCCTTCTCACTAGGTTCTACCGTCAACCCGTTGCCAGACCAAGCGACGAGACTCGATTTGTTAACCACAGACCATTGATCTTTCTCTGACGTCTTCAAGGACAAAAAATTTGCATTGGTAGAGGCACTGGATAGTAGCAGACTGATCGGGTTGATGTTGAAACACCTTTGATACAGAAAGGAGTTGGTAAGGGTCCCGAGTTTCCCCAATTCTGTGTGCAATTGTGAAATGTCTCCATTCACAGCTACAATGTTGTTCTGCTGGTTGTTGAATTGCAGGTCCAATACGGTGGAAGACGGTAGTTTCACGTTCAAAAGAGCATTCGGGTTCCCTATTATGTCAAAAGTGGCAGGCTCAGCAAATGGACCTGCTCCGGAGACTGTGGGCAATTTTTTGATGGGTTTGAGAACTTCATTAGAACTCTTTGAAGACGAGAATATTGATTTGATTGCCTGAAAGGATATATGCCGTCTGTGGGGATGCATTGTGTGTACGTGTTAATGTTATGAGGGGTGGTTTATGTTGATTCGATGAAAATTGTGAGAGTATTTTTGATAGCTGTATGTAGTGAGAATACGCCCTTACTCAAAAGAAGGGGAAATTTACATGGAAGGAACTCTACAGAGATCTTACTAATGGTTCAAGACAACCAAGTGATCTTTTTTAAAACCATCTATGAAACAGATTCTAATGTTAAAGGGTAATTAGGGGAGCAAATAGTTCATCTATTCTAGAAGAACAGAATGGAAATACAACTTATCAGTCCCCCAACGAAGTTGCCCAAAAATGCACCTACGAGTAACGTAATTGGCCATTCCTGCCATGGTCTATCCCAGTCTAGAGGAATCGGCGTGATACCTAACCATGTACCAAATACTGTTCCTAGTAATGTCATGTAGACAATATGCTTGGAAATGTCTCCATGAACTTGAACAGTCACCAATCGGAAGAAAAGTGTTGAAAACGTCATTCCAAAGTCTTTCTCGGCATGGGTTGCTCTATAGGTGGACAGAATCGGGAATACTGTCAACAGTGAAAGATGAGCAGCTAATAGGAAGGTTTCTTTATTCAAACTCAAAATTGGGGCTCCAAAAAGTAATAAGAGCATATGGACAGGAACGGACATGATCAAGCTAATGATAATATTCAAAATGATAACTGCAAAATTGCCAAAGTAGCTTCTTTTCCGACTTTGTGTTGAGTCTTGTGAATAGTTGAATAATATGAGGACACCGTAAGCAAACTGTAGACCTATCAAACCCTTCAATGATTGTACCAATGCCTCATTTTTATTTGTCAGAACATCATACTTTGCAAACAAGGCATAGGCTGCGTATAGAGACTGAAATGGTAATACTGTTACTGGATGATTCAAAGGAGGGACTCTTAGCGGAGTAACATTCGGATTTTTTTCATTCTTTGTATCGTCTCCGTCTTTCTTAGACGGTGACAACTTGGAGGAATCGCTACTCAACCCTTCTGAGAAGGAGACGGCCTTTCTCATGGTGATATTTTTAGTAGCTGGGATGACACGGTTCAAGAAGGCTGATGAGTTTGGGTTTGAAAATACGATAACACATACTAGTCGCGCGAAAGTTATGAAAAAGGTGAAATCTTAGTCTCTATGTACAGTTCTAACTAAACGCATTAGGCAGATGTGGCTTCATCTTTGAGCTTCTTGAGAGGGATTAGACGGCTTGAAATACTTTTCATACCATCCCAATTCTTTAGGTTTAACAGTGTCACCGGGGTTCTTGGCAATAACGCACCACGTCGTACCAAAGTGGTGTCTCTTTTCTTCTACTATCTCCAAACCTGATTGATCCAACAATTCTCCAATATCCAAGTTCCACCTACATCCCCAAGTTTTACTATGTCTATCAGCACGAGAGTCTAGTTGATTGTTGATGAAATCATAGGATCCCCTGCCATGTTCTAACAGTATAACACGTCCGCCTGGTTTTAAAAGTCGTGCCATATTTTTCAGCGCTTTAACGGGATCGTAATGTGAACATAAACCAAATGTTTCAACAATGCAATCGTACTTAACTGCATCGTCTTTGGATGTTATATCAAGCAAGTCTTCTGCCTTTCCCACAACAAATGCTGCTCTTGGAAATTGAGGGAACTGCCTACGAAATTTTTCTTTCGCAATCTCCAACATCTTGGTGGATGCATCCAGGAACGTAATTGATGAAATTTGAGTAGGATCCAGATATTTGATATTTCTTCCAGTACCACAAGCAACTTCCAACACATCTCCCTCAATTTCTTTCATTAGCCATTTTCTTTTGCTTCCCATGAAAGAAAGAGTCTCTTCCAAATTGATATCACTATCGTAATTGGAAGCCAGCTCGTTATAAAGCTCAGTCAAATCCTTAGGTGGTAAGATCTTGGTCTGATATTCTTTGTATTCACTGATGTCTTCTGGTTTTGGGTCAAATTCACCGATTTGAGCTAGCTCCTCCTCAGAAGTTGCTTTAACCAGCTTCATCTTATATTCGTCCCATAGTTTGTGATACTCTGCCAGCTTGATACTGTCAGTGGTTCTCAACTTGTCGTGATTCAACTCTTTCAATCGGAGATGTTCCCATTCAGAAAGAGTTCCTTCTTTCTGAAATTTTTCAACCAATGCTTCCTTTTCTTTTTCCTTAGCAAATGCCTTCTTGAAATAGGTAATACCATATAGAATGAATGCCCCGTAGCCTAGTATGTACCACTTCAAAGCTTTTCGATCGTACTCGTTCGTTCTGGCATATGCTGCCCAAATACGGAACCTATCCCCACTTTCCAGTGCTTCTTGGTACCGTTTCTGGGCCTCCTCCTCTTTTAAATCCTCTTTGGTCTTTTTCTTGGTTTTAAACTGAAAAGTTGGCTTATTGTTCAAGCACCCTAATGTTGAGGAGAAGCATCGCTTTAAGCACACGTCAGGGGCAGTAATGAACCTTGCAGCCGACTTGTCCACAGTTCTTGCAAGAAACATCAGTTATGGAACCAGCCTGATGGAGATTTTTTTTTCGTACAATCGATTTGATCACGATCCTACACGGTCTACACGCGCTCACTCGGGCTATCTTGGAAAGATTCTTCGAATTGCAGGAAGATTTCTCCCCCGAGCAAAAGCCTGTGAGCGAAATTCCTCAACGAAAAGACTGATAAATATACCGTTCCACCATCACTTCCTTTGGACTACCCATACACACATAAGTTCTTGAATTAAACTTCAGTCAAATTTCCTGTCTCATAATTCTACCAATATTATTGTGCAAAGAGACGAAATGGACTCCGTTGGTGCTAGTCAGATAGTGGCGGCTCTGGAGGTCATATACTCCATGACATCTAGCAATGATCAAAGACGCCAGGCGCAAGAGTTCTTGGAGAAGATCAAGCTGGAGGAGCAGTCACCTTACTGGGGATATCAACTGGCTTTACCGGACAACAATAATGAATTTGTTGTAAGACATTTTGGCTTAAACTTATTGCAGTCCGCTATACATAATGACTTAGAATCTTATGATAGTACGAAAAGATTGGCGATAAGGCATTGGATCGTGGAATGTGCTAATAAGGTAACTCCTCAGGATCCCCATTATATAAAAGAAAAGATAGCTCATTTGTGGGTTTCTGTGGCGAAGAGATGTTGGGGAACGCATTTATTGAGAACATCCCCAACCCCCAATTCAATCAACACGAAGGATAAACTCACCGAAGCGGCCCTAGATAATATTCAATTAACAGAGGATGAAAAATTAGATAGCTGGATATCCATGGACAAAGATCTTCTCAATTTATGGACCTTAAATGAAGTCACTCGGGAACTGGCACTTGTGATATTCAGGACTTTATTTGAGGACATTTATTTATTGGATGATCCAATTGCAGCTTCCAGACAGATGATCCTTACCAGCCTGGGCGCAGAAATAGTCACTTCTGAAGCAATATTAAACCTGAAGTTTGTCCCCACGGAATCAGTTCGGCAATTCCGAGCGGAAAACCAAGGGTGGTTACTTAGATGGGCTGAGTTCTTTGAAGAATGCTTGGGAATTCTTTACAATAATCAATCATCGCCTGAAACTATTGCAAAATCGGAGAACTTCTGCCTTAAGATTTTACAAACTTTAAAGACTTCGCTGCATTGGACTTTCCCTATTGCTTTAAGAGATGCAAAGATACTGGAACTACTTTGCAAGGCGTTTATGCTTCCCAGGACCCAAATCAGGATCCTTGCAACAGACTGTTTGCATGTTTTATTTACAAGAAGTTTTTCCAATGAGGAAGATTTTGCTGATATTGTTGGCTCCGTGTTTAAAACTGAAGGAATCGAAATGCTTTCTCAAGTCTATCAGTCAACCATACTGGACCCGGACGATATTGATGAACAGAAGTACACACTGCTTAAAAAACTAGTCGAAATGATTGTGGGCCTTGGAGAATATCTGGGATCCACTTCCTCGTCGTCAGCAGCCTCACCTCACCAACTTCCTGATGACTCTAATATAGAAGCCTACTTGAAATTGGTGTTATCCACCCTAAATCATGATTCATTAATAATTTCAGGCTTATCTCTTCAGTTCTGGTGTTCGCTGCTCCGATCTGACAAGTTGTTTCAAGCTACTCATGTTGAATTGTTGTTGCCAGATCTAATCGAAGCTTGCTCCAATAGACTGCTGGATTATACAGATCTGTCAGAAGAACACACATCAAAAAAATTCCTTGAAGTTGACTTTGATACGACTAGTGAATCTAAAGTGTTTGTCAGCAACTATAAAAAATTCCTGGAAGATATAATTAGGATAAGCATTTGTTGTAATCCTGAATTTGGGCTGAATTGGCTGAACAACAGATTAAATCAATTTTTCAGTTCCGAACTTGGAGTGAAAGCACTATCTGAGAAGAAGCTGAAGTACAAAAACGAAGATGCTGAGTCGTATATTTATGGTGTCTCACAATTTCATATTATTGAATGTGCAGTGCGTGGGGTATCAAGATGGGAGATTTGGTACGATGGTAGTGATTTAGAAACGAAAAAACAATACTATGTTCGGTTGGTTAGTGATCTTTGTGAGAAGCTACTGAATTTACATATTAACGACCCAAAACTACTAAGAAAACAAATTCAAACCCTGGTCCAATTTACCCCGCTCTTGAAGACAATTTCTCAATTGATGTTTAAGGTACTGGAGAGTGTTATCAATTCTACTACTTATGAATATCCGGAAAACGCTACTGATAAAGAACGTGAGGACATTAGGGATTTACGTACCAGTAGTGGGACAGAGCTAAACAGGCTAGCATACTTGATACCACAAGAATTGAAAAACATTCTCGATCAGTTGGAAGAAGTGATTGCAAACATTTTATCTTCCGATAAAGTTAGTGATCACGAGGCTGTTGCTTTCAAATCCTTTTTATTGGTTGTGTCCCAAAGATCTATGATTGAAGACAGCGAACAAAGATTTGCAAAGATTGTTGATCCGGAGTTAGCTGCTTGGTCTGATCCAGCAACTGAAAAGGGACTTTTGGAACTCCCTTGGTTCATGGAAAGGTTAGGAATTGTGAAAATCGCTGAATATTTCCAGAGCAGAAGGATGACAGTCGACACAAACCTATTGGAGGCGGATATGGATGCTGCCGGAAGAGCCTTGCGAACTGACCTTAAGAAACATTGGGAGTCAGTATTTCCAATCAGAGCCACTCGAATCTTGATTCAGTACAGTATAGAAAAGTTGGATCATCAGTCGGAGCAATTTCAAAAGCTTCTTGCATTATGGAAGCCTAGAGTCCAACCAATTATTCCACACGTATTGCAACTTCTATCACAAATTCAAGCATACCATAACCCAGCCAATTGGACTGACATTCCAACTGAAGTTCAAGTGTTTGTCAAGTTTACAACTTTGGAACGGTTTTGGCAACAGGGGGTTTCAATGCAGACTAAGGATGCCTTTATGGAAGAAAATGTGAAAGCCATTCACACTTTGAGAGATTTCGCAGATAATGTCGGCCACATTGTTAGATACACTCGGGAGTACGCATATTTAACAATAAGTTCCATTTCTGAACTAGAAGAGACGTTGTACGAAATCCCTAACATTGCTACATTGCTCTGGAAAGCATTAGCCGGTGATAGCGTGGGTATTACATTATATTCTTGGAGACATATGTTTACTATTGTGATGAGGGCTGTGTTTAAAAATTGCCCCCTGAGGTACGTAGAACCGTTTTTAAGTGAGCTGCTACCCCAGATGTTACCGGAAGTGGATAAACTTTTGAGCACTCGCTGGGAAAAAGTTTATTTGCGAGGAATGCAGACCGATGGTTCTGGAAACGACGAAGCTCTAACTGAAGAGATGATGGAGGAGCATATGTTGCGACAACTTACAGGCTCAGTGGATCGAATGCTAATTGATCTAGTAGGACAGTGGACAAATAACAAGCTAAGTGACAGACAAATGGAGTGCAGATCAGTCATCTTTAACAACAAAAATATTCTAGCTCCTTTTTTGCAGCTAATTTGCAATATTATCATGTACAAAGATACAAGATGTTCGTTCAATGCTATTCTAATTGTTAGGAATATTCTACCTGACATTTTACTGAAAGATGATGAGGTAGACAAATACCTTGCTGATAACTTAATGAAAGCACTGCTACAGGTTCTGATGGATGAATTCTTTGCTGATGCTCAGCTTGAAGCAGGACTAGCGCTGGCTTATTTACGTGACTTTGAGATCCAAGGCTTCTTATCCAGTGGATGTTCTCCAGAGATTGCTTCCAACACTGACTTCGAAGGCTATAGTTGGATTTGAAACAATTTTAACCTCGTCGACTAGTCTAAGGCAGCAAAGAAACACATTCCAACAACTGATAGCCACAGTAAGAAACTTAGACGAGAGTGCATTAAAAACCGCAAGAGATAAGCAGCTGGAGAATGCAGTTCACAGGAAGAAACACGAATCTGGTATCAACAAAGATGTTATGGACGATCCCTACCTGGAAAATGGAGCATTAAATGGTTTATTCAATGAAAATGATACCTAAGCAGATAACGGATGGAATATAATATATGAACATAGTTCTAATCGCCTTCTGAGTATGCAGTGTTAATTGAATGAATAGCTTGCTTTTTAATTTCCTCTGTGAACATTTCTCCAAAAATTTCTTGGATCATGAAATAAAACGCGTCTTTGGATATCTCTGCTCTTGCTCGTCGTCCCAAGAAATATTCGAAAAGGTCCGACTCCTTCCTAGATTCTTTGTCATCGCCTAAGACCCGTCTTGAGATGTATTCCTGTTTCTCTAGATAGCCACAAAACTCTGGGATTGACCTGTTTCCAAGAAATTCATATCTTATATTTTCTTTACAGCTTATTTTGAATGTTTTTGAAAGGAATTGGTGGAGCTCATCAGATGTAACACGATTAGAGTTGATCACTATTACAGACAGAATCACTACATTGAATCCCTGATGTATCAAGTCTGAGCCTGTAGTTGGTAGTAAGGAGCTTGAATCAGCGACTTCCTCCAAGCTATTAATCTTTGCGACTTTTTGCTGGTAAAATCTGACCAGCTTTTGTCTAATATCAACCGGTAAACTATTCACCAAAATATAAGACGAATTGAGTGTTTTTTTCCTTTCTCTGTCTTCGGATGTGTTGTCTACTTTTTGTTTCTTGTGCTTGTTAGTCTTTTCTGGTAGCTGGGCCAGCTCTAATCCGAATACATCTGTTAGAATGCTATTTGCCCTGTGGAATACACGATCAAAAGAAACTTTGGCCGCATTAGTTTCCATCATTGTGTACAGTTTCTTTAGTATAGTGTTGTTCAATACCTGATATTGCTTTTCATAGCTTATCGAAGCTCTTACTAAAGAAATGGCCATCTTTTCCACCTCATCTGAGGTAACACTAGAGAATACAGGGGATGTGACACGCTCAGTGGGTTCGGAAGGTTCAGAAGTTTCCGTGCCATGTTTCCGCTTCTTGGACTTCTTATCTGCTCTTCTATGATTTACAGAACTGTTAGAAGGTTCCTCTTCATTCTGAGAAGCTGAAGCAGAAGGAGGGGAAAGGGAGATATTGTACCTTCTAGCCATCCCTCTTCAGTGCCAGAAGAAGAGAGGATTTATTGATGCTGGATGTCTAATACAGTTTCAACATCCTTGCACCCAAAACAAGCATATAGAACAAATCACTTTTTTCTATTTTGGGTGGGCGAGCGAAAGGTTCGACACGATAAGAAAAACCCTAGACACGTCATCATCCAATCAGCTCCAGGTGACTGAAAGACTGTGCACTATTCAGATACTCGTAAACCGATCAGTGCAGGCATCACCTCTAGAATGAGAGCTGATCCGTGCTAGCCTGACACAGCACCTTCTTTTCCTTCCTTGCAGGTGTGGTGCGACCCCCACCAAAGCTTAACTACACGTGACTGCAATTCTGCGACCCTCTTATCTTTGAGCGAATCGCTGTTCTTTCTTACCGTTTTCCTCTGGTGAGCATACCTTGATCCGTTCCTCTCAAGTGATGGCTGAAAAGAAGGTTGTCTCGTTGATATTTTCAGCTCTAGTATCACTTGCTGCCGGAACTCCTTACCTGTTTGGTACTTATGCCCCACAGTTGGCAGTGCAGTGCCATTTGACAGCGTCTGGTGCAGCTACCTTATCACTGGCCTCCAATGTTGGCACTTCCATTGGGGGTTTGCCCATTGGCCTGTTCATAGACCATAACGGGCCCTCCATGTCGATTTTCATCGGCGCGTTTCTTGAGTTCATTGGCTTTGGCTGTCTCTACTATGCATACATTTACAGGATTGACAGTCTCCTGGCCCTGTCCATGGCCATGGTTTGCACTGGTATGGGATCCGTGTTAAGTTTTTATTCTTGCCTCAAATCAGCTACTGCAAATTTTCCTAATCACAGGGGATCTGCTGGCTCCGTTCCTGTGTCCAGTTATGGATTATCTGCTTTGATGTATAGTACTGTTGCTGCTACATTTTTCGCTGACAATACCTCAGGTCTATTGAAATTTGTTTCCCTGTTTTGCGGAATAGTGATTGGAATTAGTAGTTTCTTTGTCATTCTGGTGGATTCAGGACACCCTATCACAGCTAAGACACCCAGAAGGCCCAATAACGAAAATTTGCTTCAAGAAAGGGCTAGGGCAAAGCCTATCACGAAAGCTGACGGATATGGATCTATATTGATGGCCGCACACAGGGGTTCATTTGCACAGGCGACATTAATGTCGCAGTCTGTATCTTCTTTGTTTTCCACAGCCGGGCCGCAATCAGATAGCTCCCCGGAAAGTTCTCTTAGATCTTCAAATTCCTCAGTTCTTTCGTTCCATGAAATACCAACGAGCAACAGCGCTGCTGTCTCTCGTTCAAATTCATTCTTGGTTGGATCCGCTGGAAAATATAGTTCCCCGCTTTCAAGTTTATCAAGCTCTCCAGTTAATACCAAGGCCTCTAATATAAAGATCTCCATGAACAATCGTCCAGGTGTATCACGTTCGGTTTCCAATAATCAGTCATTTAGAAGCAGCTCTAACCTTTCTAAGCAATTTGCGCAGCATGCCGAAATGCAACAATCCCAGAATCCATCAAATGCGGTGAAAAACGGTGGACATGTGGGCTCCCCTTTGCGTGGCGGGTTTATGTTGTATGACTCAGGCACAAACGAAGAATCTGCCCATACTTTGGTTAAAAAGGATGAACCCTCTTCGTCAGAAGATATTCCACAGAAATATCCCAGGGATGACTCGAAAAGTACTCCGAGGAACAAGCAGAAACCTAAACCTAAGAAGACCAATGCCAGGAAGCACATTAAGAGCCTTGTGACAAATTACAAGTTTGTTATTCTGTACGTGGTGATGGCTACATTGTCTGGTGTTGGACAACTGTATATTTATTCAGTAGGCTACATTGTCAGTGCACAGATCAATAAGGGCTCCAACCCTGAGCATTTGAATGGTGCTGGTTATCAGGCCCTTCAAGTGTCGTTGTTATCACTAACTTCCTTTTTAGGCAGATTGATCTCGGGTCCGTTATCTGATCTTATACACAAAGTCCTGAAGTATCAAAGAATTTGGGTATTGGTGATTGCAAGTTGTGTGAGCGCCATGGCACAATACTTAATGATCTACTTAGATGATGTGCACATGCTGTCCGTTGCCAGTTTGATTGTGGGAACGTGTTACGGGACAGTGTTTGGTGTCTATCCAGCTGTGATTGTAGACTATTTTGGTTCCAACAGTTTTACTACAACGTGGGGACTTGTTACTACCAGTAATATTGTCAGTCTTACAGCTTTAAACACCATGTTTGGTTACGTATATGACCACAACAGTGTTTGGGATGACAAGAAGGAGCAATTGGTGTGCCATCTTGGAAAAAATTGTTACAATGACGTCTTCCGAGTCAACCTATCACTGTGTTTCCTGGCACTATTGCTGTGTCTTTTCCTGATAATACAGAAACGCAAGCAAGATCAAAAAATCGTACCGATTGGCCTTCAAGTTTGATATATATACAGATCTCATAGATTGCATTAATTAATCGATACAACCAAATCGGGAAATAAACTTACAACAATAATATTCAACCTTTTTCGTACTCTCTCTCACATAATCATATTTACTCTTCCTCCAACTCGCCGCCAACAAGTCTGCTATTCAGATGACCAGTGAAGACAAACGCTTGAGTAGATTTTCTCTTCCAGAATCGGAAGATAAAACGTTGTGGCTAAACAATGTTCCTAAAAGGGTAATCCCGTCCCACTTGGTGAAAAGGTCAAACAGAGGTTTCAACATAGATTCTGTAAAAAGGAACGACAACTCCAATTCTAGCTCGTCGTCCAATAACAAGAGTGCTGTTAACGGGTATAACTACACTAGTTTTGGTGAACAGAAATCCAACCAAAAGTCGATCCCTGGTTCAAACAAGGAACTAGGTGCGTCGGGATTCTTAGATGAAGGGTTGAGTGATCTTCCTCCGAGAAAATCAATCTACGATTTCGGAAGTGATGACGACGATAATGTTGATCATTTGGAGCCTGAGAAGCATCTGTTTAAAACAAATGATGAGATCATCAACGACCCCAGGGCATTCAGTAATATTTTCAACCCAAAGCCAAGATTTGGGTCTTCCACAACTGCACACAGTAATAATAAAGCTCCTTTCAAGGAAACATTTTCTAGAGATATACCTTCAAATTTTAAAAGGGAAAATTTGGAACCTATAACGAATGGAGAGTCGGCAGTGTTGTTGTTTGGGTACAACGATTCTAGCTTTGAGAGCCTGATACAAAGATTTTCCAAGTTTGGTGAGATTCTAGAAGATTTCCATATCGGCACAGGAATTAGTGGGTTTTCAACTATAGGAAGCTCTACGCCGTTGAAAAGGAAGAGCAAGAGTTCCTCAACCTCAAGATCAGTGTATCCTATTTTTGTTGGTAAACAGTGGGTCAAGATTACTTACGACAACCCATCATCAGCAATTCGTGCATTGAAGGAAAATGGTGTTATTGTAGACGATCATATGGTAGGCGTAATCCCTTATACAAAATCTGCATTGGAGACTCTACTCAATGCTAAAATTAGTGATAGTGATGATATTGGAGACACTTTGGGAAACATTTCTTTCGGATCTCCCAGTAAACCCTTAGCCAGCGAGGGAAGTGACGGTTTGGAGAACAACGGATTCAAGCCTCTAAGTCATGCATCTCAATCGTTTAAGATCAAAGATGGAACCCAACTATTCAAAAGCACGGCCAAAGAGGAAGAGCTGAAAAAACAGAAAGAAGCACAGCAAAGTGTTGGTTTATTGGGTAAAGTATCACAATCTTTATTCGGATTTAGCGTGGTTTAAATGCTGACTTCAACCACGAGGAAGGTAACTTACTAGGAGAATCTATATCGGTGAGGTTCCCCCTTGAGTCATGAATTAGGAATACTTTTGTTTTTTGGGCTTTTGGGAAAACTTCAACTGAATTTGAGTTGAATTTGTCTGTAGAATCGATGGCTACCTCTTTATAATCTCTGGTGGTATTGGGAATGACAAATTTTGCATCGTACTCATAGGCTACCTCTTTCAGGATTAGTTCCTTTTGATCTACTCTATCTTCAAACTTTGTAGTTAATGTGTACAGGAAAAACGTCATTATGGCAACCGTAAGCATTACGTTCAACGTAACTCCGTTTAATATTATAATTGAGGTGTGAACAGGGGAAAATAATACCATCAAACGTAGAAAAAACCTATTTGGATTCCAATAGTGTAGAACCCAGGGATCGTTTAGCTTGATTCTGAATAAACGTTGAATCAAAGGAGGTAGCTTCTTGGCTACTTGATTCTGCTTTTGAAACAATTTTTCGTACTTCAATTTCTCATGATAGATGAACTTATAAGTCTTTGTGGTTGTCAGCACTCGTATAGCATTGACGATTGAAAAAATAAATAATGATAAGAACAGGAAAGTAGCTACACTTTCGCAGGTGTACTTTGCCCATGACCACTCTGAACTTGAGGAAGGTGCCAGCTTGCCATACTCTTTCAACTTCTTTCTCTCCAACTCTCTGAAATTGCTTTTGAAGAAATGGTCTTCATTATAAATGGAAGAACTTCGTAGACTGTTTCTTACCAAACTCAGCAACCAAAAGAGTACGTTGAGGGCAACTCCCAGCCGCAAAGCTGTTGTTTCAGACAGTTGATCCCAATCAACTATATTGATATTCTCGTTCAAATTGATCCATTGGTCTATAGGATAATTCTTAATCTTCGACCAAAGAGACACCTTTCTGATATATCTATTTCCCTTCCTAATGAGACCATGCTGGGATTGAAGTGCCATACCGGTGAGTGGATGGAGGGAAATATTGGATAGGAAAGTGATAAACTTGTTTTCATTACATAATCAAGACTTGGACCAGGATGTCAAGGAAACGCGCAGGCAAAGTAGGGTACGAACGTACTACTTACAGCTAGCACTCAAAGTTAGAGGCGTAATGGTCACTGCGTACGTATAGCCTTGCGAAAAAGGTAGATGTTTTTGGAGAAGTGTTTCTACTAACCTTTTAGAGTGCTCTTTGTCAACAATGCCACCCCTTCTACTATCACGGCGTTTCATGATCTCATCTCCAATGAGTTACCAACGATAGAAGGAAAGTGGTCCTTTCAACTCAAAATATTCTTGAACAACAAATACTCCAAACCAACCTCCGTGGCTTCCTCTCAAGTTCCAAGCAGATATCTTTATACTTTGCAATTGTCCTATCTGCCAGGAAAAGCCATTTCAATCATCAATAATACCAAAGCGCTAGTGACAACTACTCAGCTGAAAAATGAGGAAAAAGCAACTAATTATGACCTTGAAGACACTACAGAAGTGGACTCCGTAGAAAACGATAGGCTAAGAAATCAATTCGAATGTGGAGCAGCTACCGATGCTACAAGTGATCCTTGGAACGTCTTCATTTCGACAAAGTTACAAAGTTTATGGAATCTCAAGCAGACAATCAAGGGAGAGGGAGGAAATTCATATGTCGTGTCATTGGGTAATATTACAGAGTCGAAACATGAAGTGTTCCGTGTGAGGACTACAAACTGCTTTTTGCATGGGGTTTTTAAGGGATTTCTTATCGAGATAGAATCTTTGGATAGTCTAGAAGGCGATCAGGACAATGAGGAAAAGGAAAAAATTGCCAAAATGGATGACAAACAAAGGCTGATTTATGAATTCAGTGTGAAAATCAATAAGATCAAAAGACTCATTGAGGTGTGTGATTTTCCCCAGGGGAAATTGTGCTTTAATGTATTGAGTGATAGTAAGTTGGATCATTATAGTGACCTATGCCAACAGTATTCAGATGCTCTTCAGTTTTGATTGGCAAACTTAAAGGATTTGATGAATTTTCTTTCCTTGTCCAATCGAATTCTGACAGCTAGTGCACTCTGTTCATAAATATCGTCTTCTTGAGAGGAGTTGGAGATATCAGAGTTTGCAGTAGATTGTCGAACACTTGATGTTTTCGACAAGGGAGAAGGGATAACCAGCTGCGCATTTTCTTTTGCTGGAGATTTTGGTATGTCCTTGAAGGTTGAGAAAGGTCGATCCTTCTTAGGTGATAGTGGTCTTTGCTTCTGGGGGGATAGCGGTCTCTCCTTTTGGGGTGATAGTGGTCTTTCTTGGGGTGACTGAGTTTGATCCCTGAGTAGTGACTTAGGGTCAGGAACGCGAGATTGGGTGATGGGAATTGGTAGAACTCTGTCTTTAGTTGGGGATGTAGGCCTGGAAACAGGCCTGGATTTTGAAGGACTGGCCTGTCGTTTAGATTCACGGTAGATTCTTTGAGTCTGCACATGAATGGCTAATTTGTTCACATATTGCCTTATTATCCAAGCACGATCATCCTTGGTAAACTCATCCCGAGGTTTCATCCCATCCAAGTACCTAATTGCTGATCCTAGAATAGAACTTTTGGTTCTATATGAGACCTGGTGTTCCTCATAAATGTTGGATTTTTCAATGAGAACACTATAGTATTCTTCATCCGAACCATTAGGCTTCAACACATGGAATTGAAAGTTCTCTTTTCCCAATGAGGGAATAATAGACGAATCTGTATTGTCAGAAAGAATCAATAAGCTTCGCATCTTATTCTTTGGAAAGTCTATCAGTATCCGATGCTCGTCTGTGAATAGCTTTTCTTCGAACCTCTTGATATTATAGATGACATCCAGTTTATCATTACCGTAATTCCCAGAGCTCAAGGTATTGTCTACTTTCATTGAATATCCGTAACCGTTTGACTCGTCGGCCTGCAGAAAAGGACCCCATCGATCTGCCTTGAGCCTCTTGAATACATAAGTAAGCGATTTTACCTGGAGGTCAATTGGATCTTCGTTTTCTCCCTCCAAGTAGTTGGGTATATTATGAATAGCATTCCTGATGTGTTTCTGTTCTTGTGAGCTCTCTGTTCCGCCCCAACTGAAAATACCCAGCATTTGGGCACGGTTTCAGAGGAGATAGATCTAATTGAAATGAAAACAAGCAGATTGGGTAATCGCGATGGGGCTCCAGAGACGATCTGACGTGAGCCATGCATGAATTCCTTCCAAAAGAGGATACCAGACAGAAGTCGTTAAACAGTATGTTTCTATGAAATAAATAACTATGAACCGAAAGAATTGCACGCTAAATGGCAATATTTGTTTGTAAGGGCTCCTCTTCAATTTCAACCTCGACATGAGTTCTTCTTCTTTTATTATTTGCGGTTTTACCTTTGGCTCTCTTCCCGGAATGCTTATCATCAGAATCTTCACCAGAGAGCTCCTCATCGTCAGACTCATCAGAAACATTGTCGGACTCCCTGTCTGAAGCATCTCCCAACCATTTTTCTAAGTCTTCCAAGTCAACCATTTCGTCTTCATCCTCGTCTTCAACGTATTCAACTTGACCGACATCAGAGTCTTCATCTTCATCCTCTTGCAATTGATCGCCGTTGGCATCACCAACAATTCCAAGAACCTTACGCCAAACGTCTTCATCAACGTTGAGGGGTCTATCACCATATGCTCCGGACTTCAGTCTATCCAATAATTCAGACTCGATAGCCCTCTCCAATTTGGCAGCAATCAGAGCTTTTCTCTCTCTGACCAGTTCTCTTCTCTTCACCTTCTTCTTCACACTGACATACTGTCTCTCATCATCCTCCATGGCTATTCTTCTTTGGGTAATGACAACCTGTGTCAAACGTGTCAGTCTTTGCTTGCACTTGTCAATTATGTATTTGTCCCAGTAAATCAAATGTTCACCAATTTGCTTTAGTGCTTTCTTGTAATTCTTGCTCAACTTGACTCGTTCCCAGGTTTTAGAAGGCAAATGTGCTCTTTCGACTGTCTTCATGTACAGATACATCTTCCCATCTATATTCTTGACGGTGGCATATTGAGCATTAGCCAAAGGACATGCTTTTCTGGAACAGAGACCTTCCACATTGTATTCGTTTCGACAAAAGTTTTGGTCCTGTTTCGTCTTGACTTTGAACGAACAAAACTGGTTGTTTATGACATCCCAAATAACCTCATCAGACATTTCTACGTAGTCAATTTATGGGTTCTGTGTAAGCTTAATGGTAGGTAAAGAAATTCAAACAGCTTTATTTTAGTTTTTTTTTTCTCACTAAAATTTTTTTATCTTGGAAAGTCTCCGAACCTACATACTTTTGATGAGCTCCCATGTAGTGAAGAAACGATAAATACTCCGCGAGTAAACTAGCAAATATACCTGAGATATTCCACACCAGCCTGCTCCAGTCAATTGAACAGAGTCCTACAATTGTCGTTTGACCAAGTTCGTTTGACGATATGCCTTCGTACCATGTTCTCTCGGAATGCTGGCACATTTAGGGTACACCCGAACACCGGATAATTTTTGGTTTCCGTCGCGCGCCTCGTTCTAAGGATACCGTAGAGTAACCTATTGTGAGAAAGTGCCAAGTGCCTGTTATAGTCGTGTAAACTCTCTCAACTGTGCCATTGAATCCGCACAATTAAGGTACAACGACTCATCACCGCTTCAATGAGTCGAAAGAATAACAATTTCTCTTTTGAGCAGGAAAGTGACATCGATGACATTGACCTTCTAGCTGACGATATACCTGCTTCTAGTAATCAACATCAAGCGAGTTCAAACGGAGCTACAGCCGGACAGAACTCTAATCCTTTCAAGGACCCATCCATAGAGGACCAGTACATCTATCCGGACGTAGAGTTGGTGGATCTGCAAAGTCGGATAGACACATCCTCAGCTCCGTTGAATAGTAATGGGAACCCATTTGCAGACTCTAACCAGGTGTTCGATGATGACAATGACATTTTGAACGAAAGAGTGGCAGATAACAGAAGAGATCTTCCTGATTTCAACTCTCCAAATGAGTCCAAGTTTGATATCAAGATGTACTGGAGTAAACTTTTAGGGAAACCTTATAGTAAGGTACGAGATAATTCCAGCCCAAGGATCATCCATCTAAATGACCCCGTTACAAACAGTCATTTTAGATACATGGACAACCACATTTCCACAACAAAATATAATCTAGCGACCTTTGTTCCAAAGTTCCTATTTGAACAGTTTTCCAAGTATGCAAACTTGTTCTTTTTATTTACTTCCATCATCCAACAAATTCCAGGAGTTACTCCAACGAATCGTTATACAACAATCGGTACTCTTCTAGTCGTTCTTACTGTGTCAGCAATCAAAGAGATTATGGAAGATCTGAAAAGAAATAGCGCCGATAAGGAGCTCAATTCCTCAAAAACAATGGTACTTGACTCTAAAGCTCAAAATTTTGTCCCCAAGAGTTGGCTCAATTTGAAGGTGGGAGAAATTGTCAAAGTATCAAACGGCGAGCCTTTTCCAGCCGATTTACTTTTATTGAGTTCTTCAGAGCCTGAGGCTCTGTGCTACATTGAAACTGCCAATCTGGACGGAGAAACCAATTTAAAGATCAAGCAAGGTAAATCTCAAACTTCTCATTTAACAAGTCCTCGGCAGCTTTGCAATTTACAGGGGAAAGTACTTTCAGAGAATCCTAATTCAAGTCTGTATACATATGAAGGAACTATTACCTTTGATAATCAAGAAGTTGCCCTTTCTCCCGACCAAATGCTTTTGAGAGGTGCTAATTTGAAAAACACTAACTGGGTTGTTGGATTGGTGGTTTTTACTGGCCATGAAACAAAACTGATGAGAAATGCCACAGCTGCGCCGATCAAGAGGACAAATGTTGAACGAATTATTAATCTTCAAATTTTGGCCCTATTTGGAATTCTAATCACTTTATCTCTAATTTCTTCACTTGGAAACATCATCAAGTTGCAACTGGACGGGAATGAACTAGGCTATTTGGATCTTGAGAATACAAACAAAGTGGGCTTATTTTTCAAAAACATTCTAACCTTTTGGATTCTCTTCTCTAATCTGGTGCCCATTTCGTTGTTCGTCAGTGTTGAATTAATAAAATATTATCAAGCTTTTATGATTGCTTCAGACTTAGATATTTATGATGAAGAAAAGGACACCCCTACTGTGTGCCGAACATCTTCTTTAGTTGAGGAACTTGGCCAGATTGAGTACATATTCTCTGATAAAACAGGTACTCTCACAAGAAACATTATGGAGTATAAAGCAAGTTCAATTGCAGGTCGTTGTTATATCAAAGATATCCCAGAAGATAGGAGGGCTATTGTTGGTGATGATGGTATTGAAATTGGTTTTCACAACTTTGAGGAAATGTATCAGGATTTAAATTCAGACGAACTGGGAAACATTATTAATGAGTTCTTTACTTTGTTAGCTACATGTCACACAGTAATCCCAGAGGTTCAAGATGATGGTACTATCAAATACCAGGCCGCATCGCCAGACGAAGGAGCCTTGGTTCAAGGTGCGGCAGATGTTGGATATAGGTTCACAGTGAGAAAACCGAACTCAGTCGTCTTCGAGAATACCCATCTTGGAAGGAAATATACCTACGAACTACTGGATGTTTTAGAATTCAACTCCACCAGAAAGAGAATGTCTGGTATTTTCAAGTGTCCCGATGGCCGCATCAGATTGTATTCGAAAGGGGCAGATACCGTTATTTTCGAAAGGTTATCACCTAGTGGAAATCACTTTGTGGAGGCTACTACCAGGCATTTGGAAGACTTTGCTGCAGAGGGGTTGCGGACATTGTGCATAGCGACAAGAGTGATTTCTGAAGAAGAATATTTGGAGTGGAAACCAATCCATGATAAGGCCTCCACAACGTTGGTAGATCGTCAACAAAAAATGGATGATGCAGCGGAGTTAATTGAAAAAGATTTATTCCTGTTGGGAGCTACAGCAATTGAAGACAAACTGCAAGATGGCGTTCCAGATACAATTTCCTCTTTGCAGGAGGCAGGTATCAAGATTTGGATATTAACTGGTGATCGACAGGAAACTGCTATTAATATTGGTATGAGTTGTCGTTTACTTTCTGAAGATATGAATCTCTTGGTGATAAATGAGGATTCGAAGGAAGAGACGAGGGATAATATGCTGAGCAAGTTGACAGCGTTGCATGAAAATCAAGTTTCTGCTGAAGACATGAGATCCCTGGCATTGGTTATCGATGGTAAATCATTAGGTTACGCCCTGGATCCAGATCTTGAGGACTATTTCCTTGAAATCGGAGTAATGTGTAGGGCTGTTATTTGTTGCCGTGTTTCTCCACTTCAAAAGGCCCTGGTGGTAAAGATGGTTAAACGAAGAAAGAAGGCTCTTCTATTAGCAATTGGTGATGGTGCAAATGATGTCAGCATGATTCAAGCTGCCCATGTTGGTATTGGTATCAGTGGTATGGAGGGTATGCAAGCTGCGAGAAGTGCTGATTTCTCTATCAGTCAGTTTAA
Organism: Komagataella phaffii GS115; assembly: GCF_000027005.1. Taxonomy (NCBI): domain Eukaryota; kingdom Fungi; phylum Ascomycota; class Pichiomycetes; order Pichiales; family Pichiaceae; genus Komagataella; species Komagataella phaffii. The sequence continues at coordinate 1,282,447 of NC_012966.1, forward strand.
GTTTTTGAAAAAATTGCTCATCGTACATGGGGCTTGGTCTTATCAAAGGATCAGTGAGGCAATTCTTTACTCGTTCTACAAAAATATTGCATTGTACATGATCCAGTTTTGGTACGCTTTCTCAAATGCCTACAGTGGCCAAACTGTTGTGGAGTCTTGGACATTAACTTTGTACAATGTTTTTTACACTGTGGCTCCGCCAATTGTTATAGGAATATTTGATCAATTTGTGAGTGCTCGTTACTTGGATAGATATCCACGGTTATACCGTGTTTGCCAAAAGGGCACTTTCTTCAACGTGACTATTTTTTGGGGGTGGGTTATAAATGGGTTTTACCATTCAGCTGTCATATACCTATGCTCCATTTTCATATACAGATATGGAAATGTACTGAGTGGTGGTCAGGTTGCTGATCATTGGACCTTCGGTACAGCTGTTTTCACATCTTGTACACTGACAGCACTCGGAAAGGCTGCATTAGTGACTAATCTCTGGACTAAGTTTACTTTGTTGGCTATTCCGGGTTCATTTGGTTTTTGGTTGCTATTCTTCCCCTTCCATGCTACTGTTGGTCCTCTCATCAACGTTTCCCAAGAATACAGAGGAATAATTCCTTCGGTTTATGGTTCTTTAACATTCTGGGCTATGACTTTGGTGGTTCCAATCATGTGTCTTTTAAGGGATATTTTATGGAAGTACTACAGACGAATGTACCATCCGGAAACATATCATTTCGTTCAGGAGATTCAAAAGTACAACATACAGGACCACAAACCTAGAGTTACACACTTCCAAAAAGCGATCCGAAAAGTCCGTCAAGTTCACCGTATGAGAAAACAAAGGGGATTTGCCTTTTCCCAGGCCGATGAGGGCCAAGATAAACTGGTTCGCCTCTACGACACTACAAAAAAGAGAGATATAAATGGAGTGTTGTGGTGATTCTTTTGGAACCAGTCATTCATTATTCGTTATTTAAATACCTTTCTTCTGTATATTTGTATAGTTCAGACAGTCTTCTAGTGTTATCCAGCAATTTAAAGTTGAGATCTTGCAGCTCGTTTTGAAGCTGGTGGGATTTTTCTATCGACGAAGAGAACTTTGGAACTCTTACCAGGTAATCATCTTGTAGCTTCCAGCCCTCCAGGAGATCTCTTTGGATTGCTGAATCAATAAACTCAGCAAAAGGTGCAATCTCAAGATTTGTGCCATCTATATCAAAGGAAATTAGGTCATCGAAGGTAGCCTTCAAAGTGTCTATTTGAATTCTTACAAGAAGTTTCAAGCTGGTCAACAATTTGACTAACCTTAGCTTCTCAATAAGAAGAAAATATATCTCAAATTTCAATTGTGGGTTGAGTCTCAGTATTAAATTTTTTTTGCTCAATGTCAGGATCAATCTTTGCACATCCAGATTTCGATACGCTGTCATGATAGAACTCAAAGTATTGAGCTGCTTAAAGTGAACTTTGAATTTTTTGAAAAATGAGTACTTTAAAGGTTTGTTGGGGCTTAATATCAATGAGTTGACAATAACGAGAGTTCTGATTCTGTTTTTCAATAAATTAGACTCAATCGGAATGGCTAAGGATACCAATGTCCTAAGATAAGAATTGGCAAGTTGAAACTTGTGTAAGTTCATATGAGCAACACAAATTTTATAGTACCAGTTTGTAATAAGTTCCTGCTTCAAATAATTGGAGGAGATTTCTGTAAAATCTGTGAGCTTGTACTTTTCACAAAGGTGAACCACTTGATCGTACTGTTTCACGTAGCATAGGGAATCCATAGTTTTGATAGTTAGATAATCTAACTTGGAATTCCAGGATAACTTCCTCAGCAATAAATCCAGTAAAGAGCTTGCTGCAGACTCATATTGCCTTTGTTTGATCAGTTTGGTGACTATTCTGATGATGTAGTTGAAATTAGTTTGTAGTTCGTCTCCCAAGTCAGGAATTGGCTGCAAGACCAACTCTAGGTTTAAACTTTTCGTGTACGGCTTTAAGTTCTGCATTAATTGTAGTATATGGTATTCTGCTTCATTGTTGAGATTCTTATCCTGAGATTGCTGTTCCTGTATGAACTCTATCGTGGAGCACAGCTTCGTCAGTGTTAAGGTCCACAGTACACTATGTTTCTCGATATTGGGATAACCCGCCAATTCGATGTCGGAGTTTGTGAGATGGTTCGAAATGGTGTCATAAAGATGTACTATATCTACCGAAGAAGACTCTTCGGTATTTATTGACGTCATTCAATGCTCTGTGCTAAGTATGACCAGGGTCAGGTTCAAGGATAAGGTTCGGTTGATCTCCGCGCGACGGAGGAGGGAATGGGATGATACGTCTTAATTAAGTAAGCATGCGATGTCTTATCAAAGCTCTTCTTTCTCCCCACATTTATGACACCAATTACAAAGATGGACAGCTGGCTCAAACAAAAACGGTGCAGAGTCCTAGACGGAGCTTTAGGAACAGAGTTGGAAAAGCTGGGTATTGATATCAAGAGTCGATTGTGGTCAGGAAAAGCTCTTTTCTATTCTCCAGAGACTATTACTCAAATCCATAGCAGCTATATTCAAGCAGGAGCTGAGTTGATATTAACATGTACTTATCAATTGAGCGACCAGGGACTGAAAGATTTAGGGATTGACGATCCTGATGTGTACGACAGGGCTGTGAAGCTGGCTAAAGATGCTGTTGACCAGAATGAGGGAGAAAATAAAGCCAAAATCGTTGGTTCAATAGGTTCCTATGGTGCCTATTTATCGGGAGGAGAGGAGTACACTGGAGAGTATGGAGCTATTAGCAAGTCAGAGTTGGAAGAATTTCATAGAGTTCGATTACAAAGTCTGCTCACAAATCCAGATGTGGATTTGATAGGATTTGAAACTATCCCTAATATTTTGGAAGCAGAGACTTTGGTTGTCCTCTTCAATGCGTTAGCGACCAGTTTGAATGTTGATAAAGGATATTACATGTCGTTTAATTGCAGGGAGGAGAGCAATCAATCTGTAATCGCAGATGGCACCTCCATACCGGAAGTATCCGACAGATTGTCCAAACTTGATGTATCCAGAATGTATGCCATAGGTACAAACTGCTGCAGCATCAGCACTGCTAACGGGGCAGTGGAGCTATTCTCTAAACATACAAACCTTCCATTGATCGTTTACCCCAATTCTGGGGAGAGATATGACAAAACTGAAAAAAAATGGCTCCCTGGTGAATGCGACCAAAAAATAACTGACATCGTAGTCAATTGGCTGCAACTGAATGTAAAGATCATTGGAGGATGTTGTCGGACCAATCCCCACTTTATTCGTCAACTTAGAGATATAGTCGACAACAGTAGCAGAAGTGGATGAAGATATGACATCCGACATTTAACATCTCAGTAATTTTTTTTTCTCGACCTGACATCTCATGAATAGCATGAATAGGGTATGACGAAATGACGCACTCGAATTATTTTCATCTACCTCTTTCTACCCTATTTATATAAAATGGCTGACGTTATTGCTAAGAATGCCCATTTGGCATCCACAGTGTTGAAAACTTTGACTGACAATGAGAGGTCTGATGCCTTGGTAAAGGTTGAGCGTGCCTTGAAACTGAACAAGGATCGAATCTTGGAGGCCAACTTGGTGGACATGGAGACAGCAAAGAAGAATAATCTAAGTGACTCGTTGATTAAAAGATTGGATTTATCCAAGAACGACAAGTTTGATTCCATGTGCCAGGGTGTGTTGGATGTTGCCCAACTGGAAGACCCTTTAAACAAGATCACTTTAGCCACAAAGATTGATGACGGACTGAATTTGTATCGATTAACTTGCCCTGTTGGAGTGTTGTTGATCATATTCGAAAGTCGTCCAGAAGTTATTGCCAATATCACTGCTTTGGCAATCAAATCTGGTAATGCTGCCATTCTGAAAGGTGGTAAGGAGAGTTTCAACACTTTCAAGGCATTGTCTGACGTAATCAATGAGACTCTGACTAAAGAGACGAAAGTACCAGAGAACTCCATTCAACTTATTTCCACCAGAAGCGATGTCAGTGACTTGTTGAGTCAGGACAAGTACATCGATCTGGTGATTCCCAGAGGCTCCAACGCATTAGTTCGTAACATCAAGGACAATACCAAGATTCCTGTCTTGGGACATGCTGATGGAATTTGCTCTATCTACGTGGATGAGTTTGCCCAACTTGATAAAGCTACCAAGATTCTTATCGACTCTAAGACCAACTATCCAGCTGGTTGTAATGCTGTGGAGAAATGCCTCATCGACGAGACTTTAGTAAAGTCGAACTTAGACGATAAGGTTGTTCCTCTATTGAAAAGTTTGATAGAAGCTGGTATCACTCTCCACATCGATCCTGAACTGCTTAAATTGTTACCTCAAGAGATTTCTGCTAACGAAAAGACTGTTGCAGCAACGGAAGACGACTTTTCCAGAGAGTTCCTGTCCTTTGACCTTGCCGTCAAGGCCGTTAAGAATGTTCAAGAGGCTATTCTCCACATAAATGAGCATTCTTCAAAACATACGGACTGTATCATAACCGAGAACAAAGAAAATGCCGATAGATTCCTACAAGGTATCGACTCCTCAGGAGTTTACTGGAATTGTTCTACCAGATTTGCTGATGGTTTCCGTTATGGATTTGGTGCTGAAGTTGGTATCTCCACCAACAAAATTCATTCTCGTGGACCTGTGGGACTAGAGGGATTAGTTTGCTACTACTACCAAATGCGTGGAGATGGCCACATTGCTGGCGATTACGCTGGTGCCGGAGGGGTTCGGGTTTTCAAGCATGAGAAAATCGACCCCAATTCAGTAGTGTTGAACTAAAGTAATGCCATGTTTAGATCGTATATAGCGGCAACTATGACATGTTTACTCTCATTCCTCGACCGAATGTGTCTGCCAAGATAAGACTAATAAGTTTGCTGCATGTTTATGCATATTTTACTTTATCACCATGGAAACATACATATTCTTGTAGCTTTGGCGTTCTCTGCCCGTCATCGAAACAGTCGTTTATGCAAACAGACTTAACCTGTTCTCGAAGCGGTCTCCAGCTATCATCATGCCAATACTTGCTGTACCTGTAGGAGCTTGTCGTGGGTTATCTCTTCCATCATGAAATGACTAACAGAACCCCCATCTACCATAGAACTAATAGGAATGCACCTGAAACGAAAGTGGTTATCAGTCATTACTTATCAGTAAAAGGACTACCTGTAATTAATGCTTCAAATGACTAGTTGAGTGCATCATCATGTACAGTAAAAAAAAGAAAAGTTGCGCTAGTAAATTAAAAAGAAGCGTGGCCCTGCTTGCCATGTGGCCCCCACTTGACTTTCTCCTTTATTGGCACCAGTAAAACCGGTACACAAATTCCACTCCAGCAACTGTCAGACAGTGACATATTTTTTATTGCACCACTTACTGAATGTTTGATGGTCTGAAAATCAGTTCCACTAGTAGGCCTCGTCAGGGCAAAGCGAAGAGTGATACCAACCTATGCATTGATACCCATGATACCATCTCTAAATCGTTTGACGATGATGCCTCCTCCGACAATGAGATATTATTTGACTCACAACAATCACCAGATATGACCACCATCAGTGGTAGTTTCCAATCGCCACTTACCCCATTCATCGTAGACTCTGCTACCTTTACTCATAAACCAATATTATTAGAATTAGAGAACGAAATCTCCTCCATATGTGCAAGAGTTCAAGGCTCAGTGCCAAAGTCCTCACTTTGCATAGATGAAAGGCTCTATTCTGTCAAAATAGGAAGACTTGTTGGAACCGGTGGCGACTCAAGAATATTCGATTGCACTCTTACCGGTAACGTTCCCAATATACCACTTCCACGTGAACCACTCGTGATTAAGATACCTTTGAATAAATACGGATGCCGATACATTGAACGGGAAGCACAGGTGCTTTCAAAGCTCAATGGAGATACCCGATTTTTGCATTCGTATGGGCTGTACAACCTATCCTCCAAAGAATATCCTAGATGTCCAAAAGATACCCAGTTTCCCTCCCTAGTATTACCCAAGATGGATACCGATTTAGAAAATTTTATAAACTCCTTAGACGCTGATGAGCATGTGGAGGGAGTCTTTATTGGAAAAGATAGATGGTGGAGTTTAGCAACCTGTCTTTTCCAAGGCCTACTCTCAATGGAACTTTCTGGAATTGTCCATTGCGATTTAAAAACATCAAACATTTTGATGAAGGGAGAGTCCTTCTCAATTGCAGACTTTTCTTCTGCAAGATTTTATTATAGTTCTCCTGTTGACAAGGAGCAAAGAGGTACCCTGACATTCACTGCTCCAGAGCTGTTGAAGTTGGACGCTGAACCTCCAAGTTTCCATACAGATCTGTTTTCCGCAGGTTTGATTCTTCTCCATGCCGCCACAGGCAAGGAGCCTTACAGTGGAATTCATAACAATACACAACTGATGCTGCTAGCCAAAACAGGTGCTATTTGGAAGTTACTAGATCCCGAATCCCTTTCAAGGCTGAATGAAGACAGCAACATTTATAAGATGCTGCATATGATCCTCGTGGAGAGATGCCAGCTACACCAATTACAGAGCTACTTCTGATTTCTTCCCGTTATACCATTTTATTCGTTTCATCTTACACGTCTTCCAGACCCAGTTTTATTATACCTTTTGCTTATGTAATATTATTTAGCGGAATAAAATTTACGAAAAAAAAAAATTATAGTTCTGTTACTTAGTGAAGTCCCCTACGCAATGGCCAAGAGATCAAACAAGCAAAGTAGATCCAAGACCAATAGAAGGATTCAGGATGCCTTGCAGATAGCTGAGAAATCAGAAAGGTATCAGAAGAGTTCAAGGAACCAGGGTTCTGACGACTCTGATACCGATGGTGCCATCATGAACGCGAAGAGGTATGTTCAAGGAGACTATGGAGACGATAACGAAGAGTTCGTCGACGAGGAGATTGACTCTGATGAGGCATTTGGTCCAGATGATGATTTTGAAACTTTTAAATCCAAGGGCACAGACAAAACAACAGCAAAAGGCAAAGGAAGAGGGAAGCCCTCCCATTTGGAAGACGAAGATGAGGTCGACGAAGAAGAAGACAGCGAAGATGAGGAGGGACTTGTTACTCTTTCTCAAGCTTGGGATATGGATGATTCCGAAAAGAGGAAGGCAAATTTTGCCAAAAGCACTCAACAGTTGATATTGAACGACAACATTGATTCTGCTGAATCTAGCTCAGAAGCTGATTCCTCGTCCGAAGAAGAGGAAGAAGAGGACCCGTTTGCAGAAATGGAATCATATGATGAAGACGAAGTTGAGTTAAACACAGTTGTTAAAGATTTGGATGATGCCGACAAGAATAAGAACAGAGTTTTGATTAATCCTAAAGACGAGGAAGATGAATATAAGGTACCCACCACAGGCCACAAGCTATCTCTTAAACAGATGTTGGAGGCAACTGGGGATTCCAGTATTTCCCAAGATAACTTTTTACTTAGAAGGAAGCTTGTTGACGGCAGCGAGTCCGCTACTATGGCTGTACCGTTACCCAAGAGACTACAACAAAGAAAAGAGAGAGAAGCCGCGTACGAGCTCTCTAAAGCTGAGGCTGACAAGTGGCAAGATACTGTGAAGTCATTAAGAGAAGCAGAGCATTTGGTATTTCCTCTTCAACCACAGAAGGATTCTGACGAAGAACTAGAAGAGCCAGAAGCTAAGGAACTGAAACCTCTGACCAAACTGGAAACCGCTGTTAACGAAGTATTGAAAGCCTCTTCATTACTTGATGACAAGAAGGAATCTACTTTTGAAGAAATGGCCACCGCCAAAATGAACCCCGCTGACCTTCGTCGTAGGCAAAACGAATTGCGAATGATGCGAGAGTTGATGTTTCGAGAGGAACGTAAGGCTAAGAGAATAAAGAAGATTAAATCTAAGACTTATCACAAGATTAAAAAGAAGGAACGTCTCAGAACTGAGCAACTTGTTGAAGGTGATGAATCTGATGAGGAGGAACACGATTCCAAGAGGGCCCTTGAAAGAATGTCCTTGAAACACAAAACAAATGGACAATGGGCTAAATCTATAATCAAAAGTGGAATGTCAAAGGATAAATCTGTTAGAGATGAGCTTGAAGAGACTTTGAGACAAGGAGAACGTTTAAGAGCCAAGATCCAGGGAGATGAGGATTACAGCGATGCTCGCAGTATTTCAGATTTGGAATCAGATGGAGAGGAATCTGATCCTGAGCTTAGATCTAAGATCGGTAAGGGAGTGATGAACATGGATTTTATGAAGAAAGCTGAAGCCAAACAGAAAGCAGCAAACAAAGAAGAATTAGAAAGATTGAGGAGATTCCAAGAATACGGCCAAGAAGACGATCTTGATGAATTCCGCAACGAGTCCACCTCTGCAAACGTTGTATTAAACACAGGGAGACGAGTCTACACTCCAGGTGCTGCTCTTGAGCACAAAGAGATCGAAGAGGAAAATGTGAAGGTATTGGAAGAACACGAAATCGACAACGCAAAAAGCTTAACCAACAAATTGAGTAAAACGGTACATCGTGAAAAATCAAAAAATGCTGAAGATGCAGTCAAAGAGTCCGAATCTCAGAATGAGAAGCAACCTGAAGAAGAGAATGATAGCACTGTTAATCCTTGGCTGACGATCACTACTAATGGTAGCACTCACAAATCCAAGAAGGTAAGAGTAATTGACAAAGACTCATCAAAATCAGAAAAAGCAGCAGCCAAATTGACCAAGACAAAGAAAAGAAGTAACGCACATTTAGAAGAAGACGGGCCGATAGTTGATATGAACGAACGACTGAAGATTGTGGATCCCTATGGTTCTGATGAGGATGACGAAGATGGGTCTAACGTCCGAATGTTCAAACAGACAGAACTTATTCGTGAAGCTTTTGCCGGAGACGATGTGATAGATGAATTTCAAAAGGAAAAAGAGGCTATCATAAAGGCTGATGGTGACAAAGAGGTAGATTTGACTCTACCCGGATGGGGGGATTGGGCCGGATCAGATATCAAGAAAAAGAGACGGCGAAAGACGGTCAAGGTTGCCGGCGTTGTTTCGGAAGAAAGACGAAAGGACAGGCAATTAAACAGTGTCATTATCAACGAGAAGGTTAATAAAAAGAATCTGAAGTATAGGACTGACAAAGTTCCATACCCCTTCGAGACCATGGCTCAGTATGAACAGTCGCTCCGTACACCATTGGGACAGGAATGGATCACTAGAACAACTCACCAAGAACTCATCACTCCCCGTGTGATTGTCAACCATGGTGCTGTCGTTGATCCTTTAGATGCACCTTTCAAGTAAGACTAGCTACATAACTATTGAAATTTCAACCAGTAAAATCCCTACACCACGTGGTCTTCCATCCGCACCCTTCGAAAAATTTAAGTTATGTACGCAGGAAGCCAGTAAGAGTATATACCTATACGTTTCAAAGGTTTGCACCTGTTATAAACAAGAGAGGGCTTTTGGAGCAGTTTTCCAGCAACAATCTGAATTGTCAGACACTTGACTTTTTAAACATCACAGTTGAGAAAGGTTGCCCGAAAGTATCATAACCAAAACTATAGCCGTTAAAACATTGATTACGGCAGATAAAAGCTTTTTACTTCAACAACTCGGGCTGGTTACCGCAGATCTTTGTAGCATCATCTGATTTATGATGAGTGTTAGCTCTAATACTGTGCTAGATAGTAGCAAACCTGAGCAGTTGGATCCAGAGAAGTATACGAAAACAATCCCTCAGGTCAAGAAAGAAGGAGTCCATGATATCATACCGCCAGTGCAAGTTGACACGATCATTACCAAAGCGGGAAAAACTGTAGATAATGCGCATATAAAAACGGAAAAGTCAAAAGCAAAGGAAGGACAACCCATGTTGACACAAGAGAGTGCGCTTGGTAACCCCAAACCTTCGCCAACTAATGGTGATTCTGTGTCGAAAGTGTCAGCGTATGCGAGATTAGATTTTGAAAAGTCCATGTTCTATGTTCAAACTCTTCAGGTAGTTCTTGGTAGGAACCCAGATAGTAACCATCATACAGTTGACGTTGATCTGGGAAATATCAAATCGGTGTCCAGGAGACATGCGATCATTCACTATAACTTTGCAGCGCAAAGGTTTGAACTATCAGTCTTGGGGAGAAATGGGGCATTTATAAATGATACATTTGTTGAGTCAGGAATCACCTTACCTCTTTCCCATGGTACCAAAATTCAAATCGGTACCATTGAGTTTCGTTTTTTGCTTCCTAGTTCAAAGTCAAGAGAGCGCAGCAAATCGCCATCAAAACAAATTAATCCCGTAGATGCTGTTCAATTAAAGACTAATCTCTACAAGAACAGCTCCAAAGCATTGCATAACAGTAGGGGAAATTTGTCCTCCCTATCCGAAACTGAGAAAGACGTTTCCAAGTCAGATGACGATGTCAAACTAGACGAAAGGCGAAAACTTTCTTCCAACGTTTTATCGACAGCCACTCCTGTTGGGTCTTCAAGTAGCTCTACTCCAAAGGCATTAAATCTTTCGGTTTCAAACCCCAATGATTTTGATGTCAATGCCCCAACGCGTTCTGGAATTTCCATTGCACAACAGGTTACAGAAGCATTACAAACAGCAGCAGTCAATCCCCAATCATATCCCCCACCCATTAATCAGCCACTGGATGCAGTAGCATTAGCCAATCTAAAGAAAAAGGAACCTCGCAAGAAACAACCTAAACAGCCAAAAAAAGTTTACACTTTGGAAGAGATCCCACCAGAATACCGGACCAAACCTGCATGCTCGTATTCAACTTTGATCGCCACATGCCTTCGTGCTAGAAGCACAGAGAAAGGTATGTCTCTTTCCGAAATTTACAAAGCTATTCAGGAGATCTATCCCTACTATAAGTACTGTCCAGATGGATGGCAGAGTTCTGTTAGACATAATCTTTCTTTGAATAAGCTCTTCAAAAAAGTTTCCAAGGAAGGAAAAGGCTGGTTGTGGGGGTTGGATGAGGAGTACTGTGCCGAAAAGGAAAAAGTCAAGAAAAAGCAGGTAGCAGCGGCTGCTGCAAAGGTCAAATCCCAACAAGATAGAATTCAACAGCAACAACAACAACATATGCAGCAATTACAGAACTTGCAACAAAAGTACAGTGGATCAGGAAGTCTACCTGGTAACTCTCCAGGATCGGCAATTGCTTCTCCAGATATAACAAGAAGCATTGTCCAGAAAGCTGCAGTCGGAATCAGTGATTCGCCTTCACCAACTCCTGCTACTCCCTCCAGTTCTAATAATATTCAAGCACAACTGGCAGCCAACAGAAGTAATCCCAATATTCGACCTGGGCAAAAACCTAATCAGTTGTCAAGTGACACAATGAAGGCCCTAGGATATCTCCAGCAGGAATTAATAAAGTTGACAAAGGATAGAAAGATGACCGATAAGGCTACTACTACGACGATTCTAACCCAGGCATTAGCGATGACAATTGCGCAAGTGAACCAAGCGGCGAAGAATGCAGGAATCCCAGGAAATCCCCTGGCTTCCTTAATCGAACGTAATCCTCAGCATGTCACAAAGATTCTAACCGCAGCATTGAATGCTGCAACACTTCAAGTAACAAAAGTCAAGCCACCCAACGCTACTAATGTTGGAACCAGCAGCAAAGCTCTTGGAACCCCGAAACCCCCGCAGGCTTCGGTTGTTACGCAACCTAGTCAAGCACGCGTTCAAACCCCTACACAACCACCATTCAAAGCGCCTCATGTGACTTCCAAGCCTCCACCTGTTCAGGTGCCAGTGGCAACAAATATTTCTTTAAATCAGTTACCATCTCCGGCCGTAAAATCAGAAGCAAAGGATTCGGACCCCGTTGTTGGTGCTCCTAAAGATTCTCCATCGCAATCCAGCCCTTCACCTAAAAGTTCTGCATCAATGATAAAGAAGCCGAACTATTACGCAAAGGGGCAACCAGGGGCTTCAGCTGATACCATTAACAAGCTGAAAAGACCTGAGGGGTTTTCAAAACCAAATTCATTAATGAAACCTCAGAATAACCTGGGTCACCCAAGGCTACCTATGAGTTTCAACGCTCGTCCAGGGTTAGTTGAGTCAACACCTGCAACACCTGGAGTGAGTCCCCCAAAGCCTAGAGCACATCAACCTCAACCTTATAGTAAAGCACAGCCCTTAAAACCAGTAGGTTATGTGAATCGTGAAAAAGCATCAACCCAAGTGGATGCTAATTCGGTTCCAAAAGTTGACCAGCATACCGTTGACACATTGACAGACTCTTCATTCTTGGAGCTGCCACCAGAATTAAGTAATCCAGAGCTGGACAAAGTGCTGGAGTCATTTTCAGCTAGTCCTACTCCAGATCCAATTCAACCAAGAAAAACCGATCAAGTCGGAGATGTTGACTTTGATAAAGAATTAGATGTTATCCTATCAACACCAGCATCTGTAAATAATTCTAGACAGGCAACTCCTACCGCAGAAGTTCCAAATCTGAAAAGAGAGAGGACAGATAGTGACGAGCCTGAGGGTAATACCATAGCCAAAATGGCCAAATCAGAACAATAGACATAGTTAATTATTAATATACAAAGCAAGTGTTAATATCAAGCATCAACGTTGTTAAAGGAACCTTCAGAGGCTTTAACCTTCCAAAATGTGTCATCAAAGTCAAAGTTTCCGTGATAGACCCAACCACTTTCTGTAACATGGTAAAGATTGATGGAACCACCGGAGTATGCATCTCTGTGCTGGGCAGCCAGAATACTTCTCTTTCCTAGGTAAAGCGCGTCTTCAACGGATAGATCCCATTTGTAGTTGGAGTCCAATACACCGTAGGCAAATGTCTGACCTGATCCGACACAGAACATATCACCTTTCAGCCTTGATCCGTCAGAGTCTACGTAATAAATTGTTGGACCTTCTTTTTTGGTAAATCCGCAAACCATGGTACCCATGGACAAGCCCATGCCTTTATATTGGTAGACCAAATTTCCCAAGATTTTAGATGCAGCGGCGACGGAGATTCTCTCTTTCTCCCTAAGTTCATGCAAGCGGCATTGAGTACCTAGCCAGGTTTCCCAATACTGACAGTCAGCGGCACCACCAGCCATTGTTCCTAGCAGAAACGGATTGATTCTAATAACTTTGTTCACGGTCTGAGAAGCGATCCAGTCACCGGCAGTTGCTCTGGAATCCACGGCCACGATAATACCTTCCTTGAACCTAAAAGCTAGTGTGGTAGTTCCGTGTGCGATCTTGATCTTGCAATCAGGATTGGATGCGTCGTCTGTGTGAGCTCTTAAAAACTCTGTAGGCTGAGAAATAGGAGGAACTGTTATGGAAGGAGCCATCTTCAAATCGACTCCAGACTCAAAAAACTCATTATCATTATCTTGAAATGCTTCATGAGCAGGGTTTGTGTGTCGAAATTGTTGAGCAATGGAGTTCATAACGGCAATTCAATTGGTGATAAAAGAAGGATACGCCTTATGATTTGCCACTTGATGTTTCCAGTTTCGATAAGAGAAACCCAGATATCCCACACCCTCGATGGTTGTGATGCTCGGAGGTTAGAGTAAACTGCTCTGCGCGAAATTTTTCAAAATCAAAAAATGATGCTGGGGTGTAATTCTGGATCACGTGTGTATTAGTAGGGCTATATTCTGTACGTCTAGAAAGGTGAGGATTTCACGTGACAGTCTCTAGCAAATCGATCTTTGCCCTTCCCTCTCTGTGTCCCCAATTCCTCTATTGAGTGCGCGAAACACGACCTTTTCGGTGCTTCACTCTGTTGAAAAAAAAAAATTCAACATTCCTTCAGTTGAACTAACGTTACAGAATCAGATACACATAAGATGGTATGTATTTACACAGAAGCACCCAGACCTCCGTAAATCGGTTGCTTGAAAGACTCATGATTGAAAGACAAAAAAACTAACTTTTCAGGCTTCTAAAACTCAAAACCCTATGCGTGAGTTGCGCATTTCCAAGCTGGTCCTGAACATCAGTGTTGGTGAATCTGGTGACAGATTGACCAGAGCCTCCAAGGTTTTGGAACAACTTTCCGGTCAAACACCAGTCCACTCCAAGGCTAGATACACCGTTAGAACTTTCGGAATCAGAAGAAACGAGAAGATCGCTGTCCACGTTACCGTTAGAGGACCAAAGGCTGAGGAGATCTTAGAACGTGGTTTGAAGGTTAAGGAATACCAATTGAGAGAGAAGAACTTTTCTGAGACTGGTAACTTCGGTTTCGGTATTGAGGAGCACATCGATTTGGGTATAAAGTACGACCCATCCATTGGTATTTACGGTATGGACTTCTACGTTGTCATGGGTAGAGCCGGTGCCAGAGTTGCTAAGAGAAAGAGATGCAGAGCTAAGATTGGAAACAACCACAAGACCAACAAAGAGGACACTATCCAGTGGTTCAAGCAAAGATTCGATGCTGATGTCTTGGACAAATAGACTGTTCATAGTTGTATGATTGGTTATAGCGAAGGTGTGTTGTCTAGTAGTTGTATGTAAGCTTTACTAAAATTATATCACCTGTCTAGTGACGCTAATTCTATTCTGGCACATTCCACTCCGTAATCGACACTAGATTTGATGGACTCTTTCCATGATTTGTTGAGATGCTCGTTCAGAGGTCTAAAATCAACTTGTTGCCTCTTACGTGAGCTATTAATCCGGTCAACTAGCTTTCTTTTGTGTGCTATCGTTGTATTTAAACCTTCTTGTAGAATTTCTAACTGTGAATTGTTGATCAAATAAAGATTGCGAGTATTCTCTCGTAATAATTCCAGGGAACGATGATGAATCTCTGTATATGAGATCAGGGTATCTAACTGATCATTTGTTTTAGCTTCCTGGTATCTTGATTCGCTTATGCCGTTGAATGTGAATGTTATTTTATCTTGAAGACTATCAATTTCTTCTAAGATGCTTTGGATTGACGATGGAATTGAGGGAAACATTTGAGCAACCTTGGGATGTAAATTTTTCATAGATTTGAGCTCCAGAGATATCAAATCTTTAACCGTGTTCAGTTCCTCATCAGTTGGTTCATTATCGACATTAGACAGATAATCAAACGGCTCGTAATGTAATAATGGCATCAATATCGTCTGGTTGTTCAGCTAAATGTATAGTCCGTGAGATATAGGATATGGTGTAGGGGTGTATAATAAAATATCATGGGCAATTATAATTTCACTGGGTGGAAGAGAAGTATCTATTCAACTCATTCAGAGCTATACGTTTGAATCAACGTTGCATTTATCTTTCACAGGAGCTGAAACTTCTATAGTTTATAGCCATTGTTTAGAAACACTAGACATAAATAGGTGGCAACCTTCCAATCGTATAACTTGTGGGTTTGGCCGAGTGGTCTAAGGCGCTACATTTAGGAAGCATTGAATCCTGTAGTATCTTCGGATGCGCGAGTTCGAATCTCGTGACCCACATCATTTTTTTCATCTAATTTAAAGATGAATAGCGTTACTACCTGCTAAATCTTACGTCAAGAATCGTGACTTGAACATATCGTTTTAGTCCCAGATCTAGTCGACTCGCTTTGACTTCTAACTTCGTTACTAACCGTCGTCGAATTCTTCCGGATTGCCGGGGTGTTTACATCTCCGATCGGTATTGGTCTTCTGCGCACTAAAATCTTCCCCGAAAAACTGACTTTTACCCCAAAACACCCCTGATGGATAGCGATGTTATTACACGTACAAGGAGGTTCCTTCAACAGGATGTTGTTCTTTCTTTCCTTTCTGGAGGCATAGCTGGTGCGTTTTCCCGAACATGTGTCTCGCCAATGGAAAGGGTGAAAGTTTTGTATCAGGTCCAAGGAGTTGATACTAAATCGTATAAAGGGGGAGTATTGAAAAGTATACTTCAAATATGGAAAGAAGAAGGGTATAGAGGGCTTTTCAGGGGAAATGGAATAAATTGTTTGAGAATTTTTCCTTACTCATCTGTTCAGTATGCCACCTATCAGGAGATCAAACCATACTTATTAGAGCCAGGTCAGCCAGAATTGACCACTGGAGCCAAATTTTTCGCAGGAAACATTGCAGGACTGGCATCCGTTACGGCGACTTATCCCCTGGATTTAGTCAAGACCCGACTCTCCATACAAACGGCTTCCTTGGGAAACCTGAAATCTAAGCTCCACGGACGAACGAAACGGCCACCAGGAATGTACCAGTCTATCAAGCACATTTACTTAAATGAAGGTGGAGTAAGATCGCTATACAGAGGATTTGTGCCCACATCTATTGGTGTTGCTCCGTATGTCGCTCTCAACTTTACAATCTACGAAGGATTAAAAGAGTTGTTACCAGGGTCATACCAAGTACATCATCCTGTAGTTAAACTCACGCTAGGAGCTCTCTCCGGAGGAATCGCTCAAACAATAACATACCCTTTTGATTTACTTCGACGTCGATTCCAAGTGCTCACTTTAGGTACAGGCGAAATGGGATTCCAGTACAATTCCACTGGACATGCCCTCAAGACTATTGTTGCCCAAGAGGGGTACAAAGGATTATACAAAGGATGGGTCGCCAATATGTGGAAAATTATGCCATCAATGGCTGTTCAGTGGGCTACTTATGATCTGATCAAGGAGTTCATCACTGGGCTATAATAGGAGACGAAACAACAATAGAACATCCAGCATCCATCACCCTCATGCACCATCAGAGCTAGAGTATCGGTGCGCGAAATCCTCCATCAGCCAATAACTCTCTCCCTTTTCTCACACCATCTCTTCATAACTATAGTTACATAAATTTATCAATTCTAATGAGACCTACACAGATTAACTTTGCTGCTGCAGTAAGTAGAATTCAGAGAAATGAGTTATGACAGAGTTTCTGTTTTAGTGGCTCCATTTACTAACAATTTTCTCCTTTGCAGAAGAAGACCAGCTTCATCAGAAATATCCCAGTTGAGTTAACACCACTGTTTATCGCCACTGGAGTTGCTTGTTGTTCCGCCGTTTATTTCACTACCAAGAAGTTAAGAACCGACAGAACTCTTCGTTTAGGTCGTAAAAACCCAGAGTTCAACGAAAAGTTCGAAGAGGCTGTCAGCAAGAACGAGTAATTCTATCATATACCTTGATAATTATTCCTTAACATATTTTATTCTATTAAGATTGCTTCTTTTTGAGATTGGTAAAATAATCAGTGACGTCGTCAACGTCGTCTAAGAGCTTTACAAATTTGTCATAGGATTTCTGGTGATCCTCATTTGTGATTTCGACCAAAGTGTCTTCGTTGGGCTTATAACCAATAGAAACTTGGTCAATTTTGTACATGGATTTTAACTCTTTGGCGAGTCGTCCCGTATCTTGGGGATCTGTCACAACTTCTACGAGTCGATCATTCTCTTCGTCCTCTATAATGTCTTGAGCACCCAGATCGACGCATTTTTCAAATACGTGATCGATGCTATCTTCTCCCTTATCAATGACTATAGAACCTTTCTTCTCAAATAAATAAGCTGTTGGAGTCAAATTGGATCCAAATTTGGTGAAGCAGGCTTTGACAAGACCTACTGTTCTAGACTTGTTGTCCGTCAACGCCTGGACAATAACTGAAACTCCTCCAGGTGCAATACCTTCATATGTACATTGTTCCACGTTATTCTTGTCCCCTAGCTCTCCAGTTCCTCTCTTGATGGCATTCTCAATTACTTTTTTGGTTACGTTCTGCACTTTGGCCTTTTCCAGAGCGGTGGCCAATGCTGGGTTCCCTACAACATCAGCTCCACCCATTTTAACAGCGACAGTGATTTGTTGAGACATACGGAATGATATTCTGTTCTTTTCCAGGTCATTTTTAGCCTTGTCATGTTTAATATTGGCCCACTTACTGTGACCTGCCAGGGCCTTTTTAGTAGTGCATATTCCTCTTCGAAGTATCATGGTATGTGACAACAGCATCGTTGATGAGCAGTACTTTGGAGATTAAGATCTGATATCTACCTCTGCGTCCTTCTAGCCTTAAATGTCCTCCTCCCAACAGCAAATTTTCATCCTTCGCGACGAGTGCCCCCAAACCTGTCACCAAAGTTAACATATCTGACCGCGCACCTTCTGGCTGCTCTCTTTGACAACTACCACCAATGTCGATAGACGCAAATAAGAATAGGACACTCATTGGAGTCATTGGAGATGAAGACACAGTTACCGGTATGCTGCTGGCGGGTGTTGGTCAAGTTACTTCTGAGCCGGGAAAGGAGAAGAATTTTTTGGTAGTGGAACCAAGAACCTCAGATGATCAAATTGAAGAGGTCTTTGATCAGTATACTGAAAAGCGAGATGATATTGCCATATTACTCATTAACCAACACATTGCCGAAAGAATAAGATTCAAGGTAGATACATTCACTAAGGCATTTCCAGCTATATTGGAGATTCCCTCAAAGGACCATCCATATGACCCTGAGAAGGACTCAGTGCTGAGAAGAGTACGCAGACTCTTTGGAGAATAATCGAAAAAACCATTACTGATGCAGTATTTTTTAGTAATCTACACTCTACTTTAGAATATATGTTATCATTTCTTGCCCTTCTTCTTCTTCTTCTTGGAACCTTTCTTTGAGTTAGGTTGTAAACCTACCAGCGCTGGGCTTGACTGGGCATGTGAAACATCGTCCTCCTGCTCTTCCGTTTCCGAGTTTAGATCCCCAGCAGGGACTTCTGGAGCTTCATTGGATTCTAATCCTTTCGTGGCATCAATTTCTTGGTTCAGATCTTCATCAGGGCGATTCAAATCAACTGGTGGTTCGATCGTCGGCACCTCGGTAGGGGTTTCTTGGATATCTGGTTCTTCAATGGGTTGATTGTTGGCAGTTGGCTCCTCAACGGTTGGCTCTTCAGCCACTTGCCCCACAACACTTTCGGTCTTAGTATTGGGATCATCGATAGATGCATTACTCAATGTTTGATCAAGTACTGGTTCTTCAATCGTGGGATCAGTCACCACAACCTTTTCATACACTGGCTCCTCAATCGTAGGATCGATGGCTGTAGGCTCTTGAACCACTGAAATTTCAGTTATATTTTCAGTTGGGGTCTTAGATGGTTCTCCAGTTGACTCTTCATTCTTCGATTCCTCACTTTTCTGCTCTTCAATCACTGGCTCCTCAATGGTTGGTTCCACAATAGTTGTTTCTTCAACCTCTGGCGCTACAACAACCTTTTCCACAATTGTTGGTGCTTCAATTTTTGGTTCTTCAAGTTTAGGCTCTTCGATGGTTGGTGCTTCAATTTTTGGCTCCTCGATGGTTGGTGCGTCAATTATTGGTTCTTCAATCGTTGGCACCTCAATCGTTGGCACCTCAATCTTTGGCTCTTCAATCTTTGGCTCTTCAATGGTTGGTGTTTCAATCTTTGGCGCTTCGATGGTTGGTGCTTCAAGGTTTGGCTCATCAGTTTTGGACTCCACAATAGTTGGATCCTCGACCTTAGAATTGTCAGCAGTTTTTTGCTCAGATGTTTCACCAGCTATAGGTGCTTCAGATTTTGGAGTTTGATGTTCAGTTTTACTCCAATAGTTCTTCTGAGTCCATGCAGAAGTATCTTCAGCATTTACATAGAAGTTTCTCACACCAATAATACGTCTTTCCAACTCACAAGCTTTAATCCATTCAGGTCTAACGACAGGTATAATCATTTTTTCAGCCTTCTCCCATTCCGGTCCAACACTCTTTGTGCAGATAAAATGCGTGGTATCGACTTTAACTTCTCTCTGCATTGGTCGTGCTCCAACCTTACGAAGACTCTCTTCAATATCCTCAATTGTAAACGCATCGTTGGGTTCAATCTCACCAACACAAACTGTAATTCCACTTAAATCAGTCATCTTGTGTGTTCTCAATTGAACATTGTTGGATGTGTAAACACCAGCTGTGGTAGTCAGTCGTAATTGGAACTCATATGGAGTATCAATGGGTAATCCTGACAATTTTGTATTAGTGTTAACTAGTGGATTTGGGATCTGACCTAACCGTTCGCCATTTTTGTATAAAGTCAATGATTTGATGGAAGATGTACCTAATTCTAGTGGGTCCCATTCCAACACACAACTAGTTTGGGTAACATTGAGAACTCTGAGAACTGGTGCTTGAGGTGTGTTCTTGCCAAAAAGGTCGTAAATCTCTTCCTGAACTTGTTCAAATTGTTCCTTCTCTTTTTGTTCCTCCTCTAAATTCCGATCACAAGTGATTCTAACTATAGATCCCGCGGTGATACCATCTGGTAAAAGAATCGTGGGAAACTCAATTAAGTGATGATCTTTTGTCAGAAGCAACGCCAAGGAAGCGTCTAGCTTTCCAACCGTCAATGAGACTTGTACCATTGTAACGTGATCTAAGTAAAGGAGGACCGGGTTGCGAAAAGCTTCTAGTTGTAGTCTGTCAAGTTGAACGAACGTAACCTGTTAATTAATTTGGATGGATCGTTCGCGCGTGTCCTCATTTTTCCACTCAAGGAGTAGGGTAGGGTCTTGGCTTAACACATCCCCGTTCTCATACACTAGCAATTCAATACGAATAATTTCATAAACCTCATTTGGCTAAATCTAGGTATGATCATCATCTATGGTTAACACATTTACTGGCTCTCTTGAATTGAGTGCCAGATAGCTTTCGGTATGCCATAATAGCATTCGGGAGATTATTCCGGAGAACATGAATACACTTTCTTCTCTGTCCTCTGGAGTCTTTTCGGTGTAGAAAAGAAGTAACGGCCAACTATGAATATGTGCTTCATGGCAGTCTACTTTGGTCCTCCCGATACCTTTGATAAGCTTTGAAAACTGGTCTAATTCGGGACGGAAATACTCTTCGCTCCCGTAACTGAGAATCATTCCTGCTGGAGGGAAGCTCTTAGCCCACCACGATTCATCTGTACAAAGACCAGGGCTATGATAACCATCTTTAGGGGAGTGTGTGAGCTGATCTGGAATGAATAATTTTCGCCATTGCGTTATTAGCTGGGGAGTAATGTAGTCAGAATTATGGTTTCCCTCACTATTGCTATCCTGCTCCGTGATGAAATAGTTTAGAATTGGAGAGATGATGAGAGCAGTATCAGGTAGCTTCAAATTTGCGCTCTCCACTTTTTCTATCGACTTTTTCGTTATTTTGAACGCAGAAGGAAGTTTATCATCGTCATGTTTATCTGCGACTAATCCAAGGGGTGAAACAGGGTGTGGTGGTACAGGGCAATTGGCATCCTGGGCATCATCTATGTTACTGAAAATTGAAAAATCTGGTGTTCCAATAAACAGTAGCAAGCTCAATGCTATGGTGGCCCCAGTTGAATCTCCACAAAGTACCGTTCTTGCTGAGGGATTGGACTCTGTAATATATTGCCAACCTTTCAAGACGTGGAACAATCCACGGGGAAACATTGCATCAGGTACCTTAGGAAGTTCAGGAAGAAATACTGCAGGATTTTGGAACCCCTGTTGTTCCAATAAGACTAAAAATGTTGACAAGAACTCCACATAGAAGTTGGGGCCACCAACAATAAATGCACCATTTGGAATGTAGTACAATATCAGATCATGGTTACTGTTGGATCTGCTTTTTGATTTAATCCATAGTCCAGGAACAGGTTGCAATGATTCACTATCAGAGTCATTGGACAACCCGTCTACGTTTCCATAAGAGTCCGAATATATGATATCGCCCAAACCTTGGAATCCCTGCCTGTATGCTCGATACAAGTAGAAAAGTCGGTGAACTCTTGGGGAAAAAAATACTGTGGAAGGATCATTGGGAGTATGAATTGACTCCAGACTATGCTTGAGGGCTTTGGAGACTGTGTATTCCATACAAGTGCATCTTTGTGAAAAAGGAGGTTGGAATTCGAATGGCTTTACGATTCTGTTCAGAAGCACATCTAGTGGAAGAACTAAGAAGTCATAAAACGCTGAGGAACGTAGTAGAGAGAGAAAGGCTAACGGCCCTGATTCGGTAATTATACAATACACCGTGATGACCAAATATACTAGTATATCTAAGTTGCTGAGTTCCTCCATTCTGTTAGTGGGAAAGAGGAGGGAAGAACTCAGAATGAGTCGAGTACAAATAGTTAAGGAGCCGCATCAGAAAAGCTAGTTTATCGAATACCACGATCCTTGCATCAAGATGCACTCTACAGCTACAGCACTTAGTAATTTGTGTTTTTGACACTTTAATATACATGTACAGAATAAAATATAATGAGCTTAGTTCTGAGAGAGAACCTTGTCGATGGTGGCAACCAAGATGTCAGCGTGCTTCTTGCCGAACGTCAAGGTTGGACGCAGACGGATGGAGTGGTCGGCACATCCACCAACGTTAACACCGTTCAACTTCATTTTGGCCAAGAAGCTGTTTCTAGCCTCAGAAGAAGATGCATCCCAAGCAATGAATGTAGCTCTGCCCTTACCACGAAGTCTGGACAATTCAGTAGGGTATTTTTTAGAGAGTTCCTCCAGCTTACCAAACAAGTAGTCGCCCACTTCCTTAGCATTAGCAATCAGATTCTTGTCGACAACTTCCTTGGCGATGGCACCGGCAATGATCATTCTGGCGGGGTCACCGCACCAGGTGTTGAACTGTCTGTATGAGTAGTTTGGAACCAATTCTGGGTCATGGAAAAAGTAACCGGCAGATTGGAATTTTTTGGAGAAGGTAACCATGTCTGGAGCTGGAGACAGGTTGAAATGCTCGTGAGCCCACATAGTTCCAGTGGCTCCGACACCGGTTTGAACCTCGTCAATGATCAACAAAGAACCGTATTTCAAAGTCAGATCACGCAAACCTTGGAAGAAAGCTGCAGAACCGTGGTTGTCACCACCCTCAGATTGGATTGGTTCAATGATGATGGCAGCAATCGGTGCATGCCAGTTGGTTAAAATGTCCTCGACAATGGCCAAGCATCTCTTGTCTTCAGCATCGTTGTATTCAGCATTGTCATCCAGAGGGTATTTGTAGTCTGGATATTCAGCTTTTGGCCATTTGAAAGATGGCAAGTCGATCTTGTGGATTGGCTTGGAGCAAGTTGCAGAAGCAGATGCAAAAAGACGACCGTGGAAAGCTCTCTTAAAAGAAAGGATGGCCAACTCTGGAGAACCTGGAGACTGGTTCAACATGGTAGTTGTCTCTTCTTCCTCGGAGAAACTAGTACCATAACCCCTCTTCTTAGCCTGGTAGTGCATAAACGCAGCTTTGAAAGCTAGCTCGTTAGCATCAGCACCAGAGAGTCCAGACCATATCTTGTCCTGGCCCTTAGGAGCTACCTTCAAAATGTTGTCCAAAATTTGTTTGAAGTCTTTACCTGGAAAGTTACCCAAAGCTGGTCTCTCAACCAAAGCACGGATCATCTCTGGAGACTTTGCGGCCTCAATCAGAGCAGGATTATTGTAACCCAAGGCAATCGATGCGATTTGAGCGTAGACGTCTAAGTAGACGTTTCCATCTACGTCAGCAATGTAGTTACCATTGGATTTTTCATAGTCAGCGACGAAGTAGACTGGTCTGGTGTCGAAAACGGTGGAGAGTTCCTCAGTTTGCTTCTTCGACTCGGGTCCTGGGATGACTGAAGTCTTTACAACTGGAGCAGTTGGCTCGGATGGGTAGTAAGTCTCAGAAACAGACATTAAGAGTTAATTCGATAGTAAGAGGGATCAGCAAGAGACTTTAAGAGGGCTTTTATATCCCAAGAACATATCCGCTAGCGGTGCTGTTATCATGGGGAAGATGAAAGATTATATGGAGGAGGAGGGTACCATCTACTAGCGGATTGCCAAAAGAAGTATCCGCTCATATCCCGCCGGCGGATTACTCGATGGAGGCCTTTTATCTTCCTCGACGGCGACATCTGGCATCGGTAGCGAGGAAGAATGTAAGGAAACAGATAAAAAGAAAAAAAAACATTCTCAGTCAAACGACCTGTCTGTGGGTCAGGTGACCGATATCTAAGCTTTTCCAGATCGGTCTTAGAGCTGCCTAAATGACAATTGCCGGAAAAGCGTAGCTCAAATACCGTCTGACTCATGCTATCATGCAACTATCATTAATTATAAGTTCTACATTCATTAAGGACATACCGCCGTCTCGCGCCAGTGATCTCCAGCAAGTCTTCGGTATATCAGTCTTCTGCCTTGGCCGTTGTAACCAATATCTACAAAGTCAACCTTATCCACAAACAAAACCACCACTACCAAATTCTCTAGTCCATCCTCGTCAGATGCACCATCTACACCTCTTCCGATGGAATCCAGTAGTTTTATTTTCTCTTCAGTCAATCTCGAGCCCGGCGTAGGCTTACGGAAAGTCGACTTGATAGAACGGGAGAGAGTATTCCATATTCTGCGTCGTTCATTTTTCCATTCCTCTTCCGTTGGTGGAGTAAGTTGGGCAGAGATCTCTTCTGGATCCAATCCTTCTTCTCCTGAAGATGCCTCTAGTTTGGCTATTACTTCAGGAGATAACAATGGATATTCCAGCTCATCACTTGCTGTGGACCTGGGGAACTTTAGGTAGTCAATTTTGTCTGTTTCAATCTCGTTGTCATTGTCAGCTATAAGGGTGACGGTGGCCTCTGCAGAGTTCTTAAGCTGGTCAAAAATATCTGGTGGAAGCTTCAGCTTAGGCGTGGTTGTGTCGTCAATACATCGGGCAACTCCTCTAAGGCGGAATTGTTTCCTAGCAACATGACTATAAAAACATAACTCAAAAGCACTATCGTTGAACAGCTCTTTGTACTTGGTCATACGACGATCTGTGGTGAAAGTAAGCACATTGGTGCTTCTGTCGTCAAATAGGAATCCACGGTGAATGACAGTTCTGACATGAGGAGATCCGTGTTCATCCACCGTTGCAAACTGAAACGAAACGAATGGCTGTTTCTCCAACTCACGGGCGATGCTGCCGGCCAGAGCTGGGGCCCAAGGGGCCATTATCTGAGTAGGCATTGGTGCTATCTTGGGAGTCGATGAGAACAATCGGTTAAATATAGAAAGGGGTAAATGGTTGTGTGACAAGAATAAGCCAAGGTCCACGTTTTCTGTGGGAGAGAAAAATTAGGTGCAGGGATCAGACGAGCATTTGGCATCCTAATTTAATTTTTTTTTATTTTTCTTTTTTGGAAGGATCTGAAGGAGTGGATACTCCACTGCAGTAGCCAAAGAAGGATAACATACGAGATGATAATACCTGGGTGAAAAATAACATTATAAATTAGTATCTACTGTTCTGGAAATTTATGAAATCTCTTTTAGCCTCTGGACAGCCTTTCCATATCCTTGTGTAGCCGCTCTCTGGTACCACCTTCGAGCCTCATCCATATTGACAGACGTTCCGATCCCATACTCCAAAAATCGGCCCATTGCATATTGGGCCTTCGGAATACTCTCTTCACAGGCCTTACGAGCCCACAGGAAAGCCTGTTCGTCACTTTGCTGGAGAACCCCGGAAAATCCTGTCAAATACCATCCACTAAGTCCGATAGCCGCTTGGCAGTCACCTTGACTGGCAGCTTTACTGTACCAATAGATCGATTTCTTAGGGTCTTTCTTCAGCCCAAGGTTTCCAAATTCAAAGCTGTGTCCTAAGTAGGTTTGTGCCTTGGGGTATCCTAGTTGTGCGCTTCTCAGATAATTATTATAGGCTTTGGCAAAATCTTGTTGTAGGTTTTGTTGATTTAGACCTTCGAACACCTCTCTGCTCTCTCTAACATGTTTGGGACTATTTCCGTAACCCAATGAGGAAAGATCACGTTCATATAACTTAGCAACCATGTACAATGAAGCTCCAGTATCCTTGTATTCGAGGTCTAGAGAATCTGCTTCCCTCTGAACCTGTTGTCTTTTCAATGATTGAAAGTATTGGTTATCGATATCGGCGGCTTTAAATAGATATTCTAAAGCCCTTCCGACATCTCTGGGTTGAGCTAATAGCCCCTTGAGATACACTAAACCCAGTTTGCACATGGAATTAACATCTCCAAATTCAGCTGCCTTCTTATAAAAATGTAGAGCTCTGCCTACGTCTCTTTGAGACCCGACTCCAAATTCGTAGCAGCACGCCAACCTGTATAGGGCATTTAAACTTTCTCCTTGCAAAGCGGCCAAGGCATAGTAATCAAAAGATTTTCCATAATCTTCAGAAATTGTACCTTTGAAAATTGCACCGGAGTAAAGATAGCCCAAAAATAGTTCCGAGTCTGTTCGGTTAGGAAATGTCTTACTGATACTTTTGAAGCGTGCAATTGCCAATTGAACCATAGTCGATTTGGTCTTTTTGAGTTCTTTCAAACTGGCAGGACGCGGTCTCACCCTAAAGTCAGGCAAAACGTTGTTCAAGAAGGTTGGATTTAAACAACATTCAAGATAAGATCTGGCATATTCAAACTGAAATTGTGGATTTGCTGGGTTTTGTCTAGCTCTTTCCTCGACCTTTCTAAACTCACCCACAATTTCTGGGGGTGATAGACGAGGATTTCGTAATACTGATAACTTGGAAGATATTGACAGACGTTCGGCCTGCCGTATCGAACTAGGAGCATCATATTGAACCCTGGATGGGGTATGAATTCCTCGATTATCCAGTTCTTTAGCTACTTCGTCGGTGTATGATTTAGTAGGTTTCGTAGGTGCGTGTTTTACATCCTGCAATTGAATATCCTGTAGCTGTTTTCGTTGTTTTTCTATCTGTTCAATTTCATACTGTGTGTGACTGTTTGCGCTATTCGTTGGTCTTGGAAGGGATGTAGAAGAAGATGTGACCCCCAAAGAAGGCGGAGGTATCCTTTTATGAGAGTGAACCGGACCTAATCCCTTTTCGTTATACCGCCTATCGATACTCTGATCTGTAATTGAAGCACTCCTCAAGTCTTCTGCTGAGTCCACAGCAAAATCTATCGGCTCCGGATATTTTGACAAATCTTCCAAAGTATGAGACGATGGAATCTCGCCTTTGTACGGGAGGGCAGGGGGAGCAACATCTGCTGCAGTTAGAGGGGGATGTTGTTTAAGTCGTCTGTGTGTAAGTTCTCTACGAAGTTGTGATCTTTGTTGTGAAATATCATCTCCGTAAGGTGTGGCTTCCATAGTTTGTAGATCATCATTGTCATCGTCCACTGGATACATGGATTTTGAAGTCGCTACTGGATCTTGTACCATTTCATACTCCAGGGCTTTGAGTTCTAGTTCCTTTCGTTGGCGTTCTTGTAACTCTTTCTGTTCTCTCATTTGGCGATCCTGGAGTTCTTTGAGATCTCGTTCTCTTTTCTGAATTCTCTCTAGGTTAATTCTTTCTTGGTTGATTTTCTCCTGCCTGATTCTTTCTTGGTTAATCTTTTCCTGTCTGATTCTCTCTTGGTTGATTGTCTCCTGTCTAATCCTCTCTTGATTTATTTTCTCCTGTCTAACTCTCTCTTGGTCAAGCATTTCATATCTGATTCTTTCTTCATTATTTCTCTCTTCATTAATTCGTTGTTGGTTAAGCCTTTCCTGCCTATTGCGCTCTTGAATCATTCTTTCTCGATTAATCCTATCGTTGTTGAACTTTTCCTGGTTCTGCTGCTCATAAGCCCTTTGTCGATTAATCCAGTCCGTATCATCATTTTGTTGGTTCCTTCCATAACTCCCGTCTTGTTTGTTACTACTCTGATCGCTTGATCGAGAGTCTAAATGAGAAGGGAGAACAGGTAGGTTTTGCAACTTTTGCTGGATGATACGCTGATGGATTTGCTGAGAGTTAAGCTTTCGAGGCTGATGTCTTGCTTCTTGCGGTTGAGGATATCCTACACTACCTTGTTGAAAAGCGTCTTCCCTAGGGTAGTCCCCGTTGTAGCTGGGTTGCTGGAAATTCGATGGAGGTTTGGATTGATCTAGCCTGTCAAAGGTACCACGTCCACGATCCATTTGAGAGCCATACACGCTGTCCTCCGAAGAATAACCTCTGTAGGAGTTTGATTGATTGACAATTTCCCTAGAAGACTGACTGCTTCCTCCCGAATATTGTGGACCTCCAGTAGGCGGAGGATTATAGTATGGATTTGCTTGATATCTGGAGGAATTCTGCGGATCGTTTCCATACTTGATTGGAGTTGGATTCATTGATAAGGAATGCGGAGGAGGAACTTTGACTGGATCATCAATCTGCTGGAAGTTGTGTTCACCCGATGGTTTCTTGTGTCTCTGAAACAAGTTGGGCATATAGAGGATGATGGGGGAGGTGTAGAAGATGCCTAGTTCAGTCAAAAGAAATTCGCGATTTCCCCAACTACGCGAATACAGGACGTCATGTGATCCGCATGAAAAATAACAGAAGACAACCTAAAAGGGCGATGCACGTATCTCATCCTTTCAAGCTCCTTGCTAGNNAAAAAAAAGAGGTAAAACAAAACACCAATGTTACAAGAACAATCTGGAGCGAGACCTAAGAGCCAAAGATTGGGCCACAGAGTTCAAAAAGAATCGGCTGAATCGCACAAAGGTTCCCGCAAAATGCCAAACTCCGCCTCAGTACTGGCTACTGTGACAAACTTGTATCCAGGCTTAAATGACATCACAGATTCGTTCGAAGCATTTCCCCTGGAGTTGATTCGGTACTTTACCTTATTGAAGGAGATTGATGCTAAAACCGTGCAGTCTGTCCCTCTGCTAATCACTTACATCAAACGGTTCTTGCAAATGTCAAAAACACACCCGAAAAGAGAACAATTGCTCCACGAGATACGAGAGTTAATCAAAGAGCTAATGCCCTGTCTGGAAGAGAAAATGCATGTGGCCACTATTGCTGCCGACGCTGTTGCAAGACACGTCAAGCGTATTGATAGTGACTTTGAACTAATAGTGGAGAATGAAATCCCAGCAGAAATTAGAATCGGCTCTATGGATCACCATCCTGCCATGATACACGATACTAAGCCTGCAGACTCTGGCAAGTCTGCACAATCGCAGAGATCAGAATCTCGAAGAGAGGCGCTGGCGGCTCGTAAAGCACAAGCTGGATCTAATGGCGGGTCTGGCATTGACGCCAGTGGACCGGGTGATAGGGACGAAGAGCTTGGGAAGACTGTTAGAAGGCGTGCAAATGCAAACTCTACACACTCTGCAAACCACAGCAGTAATAGCAATAACAACACAAACAGTATCAACAATAATGTTACGCATATGACGAATAATAGTATGACCGCTGTGCCAGCTAGCCAACCAGATGACAGGAGGCGAGGCGGCCACAAGACCCAGCCGGAAGTTAGAGAAAGCGCAACGAGGAGACGACCGGGCCAAAATAACGATTTATCCACTGAGGTGCCCTCAAATGCCAAGGAAGACAATGACGAAGAGCCTGTGTATTGTTATTGTCAACAGGTATCTTATGGGGAGATGTTAGGGTGTGATGGTATAGATTGTACCAGAGAATGGTTCCATCTTTCATGCATTGGTCTAACTCAG
Organism: Komagataella phaffii GS115; assembly: GCF_000027005.1. NCBI lineage: Eukaryota > Fungi > Ascomycota > Pichiomycetes > Pichiales > Pichiaceae > Komagataella > Komagataella phaffii. Next base: position 1,312,000 of record NC_012966.1, read on the forward strand.
CCTCCACGAGGCAAGTGGTACTGTGATGAATGCAAATTGAAGATAAGAAAGCGATAGAAGGGGGGTTTGTAGATGATAGATCTTTAGGACCAGGGGCTGATTCTTCAACCCCACAATGTCATGTATTGTACATACTGGTTTTTTACCCTCTCTGTCGCGATCGTTTTTCAGTGAAAGCTGGCCTCATGACTCCTCTTACATGGAGATAAGGCAAGGCGTTTATAAGATGTAGTGACCTAAGATACATAAGCGGGTAGCCTTAATTGTGAAAAAAACAATAAAATGCCCATCGCATGACCCGTCTACGCATCGAAGCTTCGAAGCCATTTTTAGATTTCTCCAGGGCCCTCTACCCCCCCCCCCCCCACCCTAAATCCAGCACCGCCTCCTAGCCTCAAATGGCAGGCTTCTAAATTAAACTAACTACCACTCATTTAAAAAGTTCGCGGTCTGGTAGCAAACTGGCAAAAAAGGCAAGAATACTTTTCAAGCCATTAACAACCATGTCCGAGGATTACAGATTAGTAGTGGTGGGTCCTCCGTCGGTTGGTAAATCTGCTCTGACAATTCAGCTGATCCGTGGAGAGTTTCTGACTGAGTATGACCCAACAATTGAGGATTCCTATAAACATCCCTGCGAGATAGACGGCGCGCCGGTAATGCTGGACATCTTGGATACCGCAGGACAGGAAGACTACTCATCGATGAAAGAATTGTATATGAAGACGGGGGAAGGGTTTCTGTTAGTTTTTGCCATAAACAAACGATCATCTTTGGAAGAATTGAAGCCTTTTTACGATCAAATAGTCAGGGTGAAAGAGGGGATGCAATCAGTCCCAATGGTTCTGGTGGGAAACAAGTCTGATGTTGAAGATTCCAAGAGAGAGGTCAGTCGAGACGAAGGAGAGGCTTTGGCCCGTCAATTCGGTTGCCAGTACATCGAGACTAGTGCCAAGACCAATACTAACGTTAAAGAGGCCTTCTATAATGTGGTGCGAGCCACCAAAAGTATTAAGGATACAAACCAAACAGGAATTGACACAAGTGTGGATCGTTCAAAGAACCACGAGAAACCTACTGTTCGGGGCAATGCCACTGCCCCTGCGTCTTCGTCAGACTCTTCATCATCGGGATGTTGTATAGTGATGTAGGTGAAGATAAACTTCTTATCGACTTCTAAGTTTTCATTCATTTTAACTCTCCTATTCTACGGTTCAGCTTCGTAAATCAGATTAGCGGCCTTGAGGAGTTCCTCAACCACTTTGGCCTTGTAGCTCATATCTTCTGTGTTGGCGACCTCAGAGTACAGCAGTACTTCTCCCCAGACAATACTCAAAGACCGTATCGTCATACGGTTGACATCTTGGTGTGCGGCTATTTTGTTAAGATGGAACAAAAGTGAGCGAAGCGTCCAGTAGGGACCGTCGGGTAATTCATAAGCTATCTGATGTAATCTCGTTGATATTTTGGTGCTGCCAGAATCATCCTTTACTGCGTCCAAGAAATCCTGGTATAAGGCATTCGTGAGAAGCGGTTCTGGAAGCGACTTGAAGAACAGCTTTAAGATGGTGGCAGCCACGTATATGTCATCATCCAATACGTGATCAGGGCTAGATGGACCAATCAGAGCAATATTAGCAGGATCCCTATCAATTAGTTCTCTTAGCTCTTTAACTTTGGTCACGCTCGCACTCACTCTGTAAATACCTTCCAAATCTAGTCCATACTTTTCAATCACCTGAATACATTGTCGCACAATTGCAGGCACCGATCCAGTGTCATTATCGACCAGCACATCGATCGGTACCCCGAAAGTAGCAAGATTTTGCTTCACTCCTGGAGGCACGGAGACTGTTGAGGCTGTCTCTGATACTTGTAGCTCTCTCGGCCCCGATAATCTACTTCCAACAACCTTGGGGTCCAGTGTGGGGGAATAAGAAGTACTTGCAGGAAGAGGTGACAATGGTGAACTAGATGCCGCTCCAACACCTGCGCCAACAGCAGCGCCTGCCACAGCTCCAGATGTAGGCGTAATGTTTCTCCTTTGGGAGTCTTTCCTAAGATTATTCCCCAATAAAGGATGCACTTTGTATTCCACTGGGGTCAGCCATCTATTAAGAGAAGTAGTACCCTGTTTGGTCAAAAATTCGTACAAGTCTTTCTCATTATCAACACTAGCAGCAATTTTCTTGATTGAAGGCTTATTAGAATCCTCGTGCAAAGGGGATATCAATATACCAGACCTCATCACAAGCGTTTCGTTCCATGTTGTGTATTTCTGTAATTGCAATGACATTGCGGTGTCAATCTCCAAAATAAGACCTTTCAGAGCTTTGACCTGAGCAGGTCTGTGAACCATCAATAATTCGTCTTTCAATTTTTTGCACTGATGGACTTTTGCTCTGTAATCCTGATCCGCAATCTCAATCTTACGGGAAAGTTCTTCCTCCTGTTGTGTCCCCGTCTTAGATCCTTTTAGTGTGAAGGTCTTCTTTGATGGATCACCCGTGCGAAGCTTCTCCAATTCGTTACAAAAGTTGAAATACTTGTTTTTTGACTTTTCTGCAGCAGCAATGGCGTCTCCACATTCTCTCTCCTTGCGGCGATATTCTTCTTTAACAGATTTACGAGATTTCGATACAGTCGAAGCTAGTGATCCCAGTTGCTCGTACATCAACGTCAACGCCTTAACATAGGGTGATCCAACGTTGAACAACTCGCTATCAAAACTAACAATTTTCTCAAAACTGCGTTCAAATGAATCGGTCTTGAACTTCTTTCCGTCGTTCTTTAAAGTATCTTGGGTATGTTTAGAGATTTTTCTCAACTGCGTGTAATGATCGTCTTCCAATATTGATTTCTTTTTGATATAACGACTGAACTCATCACATGTTGTGATACTTCGCTTGAGACGATCTAAAAGGATATCCATAGCTGAGTCGGATTGCAATATCTTGGCAATCTGGGGGTCCTCCAACAAAGAAGCGGAGGACTCGACCTTTGCAGGAGTCGTTGGACTCGAGACCGCTTCGAGTTCCTGATCCACAGTGCCCAAAGAAGTGTTTGGGTCCGTGGCCTCCGAAGTTGATTGGTCTATGCTTTTATCTCTGGAATCCATGTATCTATTGAGATGATAGGTATATTATACAAAGGGAGAAGAGTACAAATATGTACATATATTTCCTTACGTAGCAGTATTCGGTATGTGCTCGCGCCTCCTTCCAGCAGGTTTATTTTTGTTGAAGGCTGAGATCGCGGTGTGATCCCTGCGTTCGTTATGTGATCGGCAGAATAAATGTAGGGTGTCCATGACCAGTCAGGTTGGCTGTGCCCTGTGATCGTGGGAAAGCACCATGTTTTCGTCCGAACACATCTGGATGTTTTGTACCTCCAAGCATTTCACTAGTTGTTCCACAGATATCCTCGTTGAAGGAGCTGGATCAAGCATAGTGCTCAAAATGTTGAATACCTCTCCATTGTTTTCAACTTCCGAAGACCCAACCCAAGGCAGTACAAACTTTCTAGAAGCAGACTCAGGTGTGATGTATTTGTAATAATGAGAGTCTGTAGAACGAGCACTTTGCCAGGGGAATTTGTCCATCAAAAGGTATACCAAAATCATCCCTGCTGCCCAAACGTCAACGGGTAGAGAAGCGTACTTTACCGAAGTGAAACACTCAGGAGCAGTTAATGTCTCAGAACCAACTAATCCGTGGCAATAAACACTAGCAGTACTACTACCGAAATCAGCGATTTTCAGGACACCGCCCTCAGTTATTAGTAGGTTATCCATCTTGAGGTCTCGGTGGGCCACGCCAACTTGATGTAAGTGTTCTATTCCAGCAAGCAACTGCCCCCAATAGCATAATCTTGTCTCCCGGTCCAATTTATTGCGAACAGAGTGCCTGTTCTGACGTAACAGTTTCCATAAAGTCGTCGTGCAAGACTCCATACAAAGGTGCACTGATCTTGGACCCTTGACAAGATCGAACACTTTGACTACATGTTGATGGGGTTGTAAACTAAGCACAAAAACGAATTCACGTAGCATAGTCTCCACAGTTTCTTTTGAGTTGTCTAATCCGTTTTTGATTGCAAATACTCTACCATCGAAGGTTCGATGTTCCATGACAGAACCAAAGCTGCCTTTCCCCAACTCTCTGGTTGCAACCCCATACCTTCTCCTTATATAAAACCTCGCCGAGACAGGTGTGCATATTTCTGGAGCCATTCCACAGCTCACAAGGGCCAAGTCAACTTGCGTCGGAGAGGCAGGAGTAAAAGTTGAAGGAGGGGGGTACAGAAAAAGAAAGTCAGAAAATAAGAAAAACGACAAAAAACCGTTATCATTTTCCTCCACAGTATCTCCACGTTTTTTCACGACATCCCTAAAATGAGAACCCCTACCATAATTAAAAGCTCTAGAAGTACACCCACATCTCCATAAATATGTAACCACTGTTCTTCTATTACTATTTACCGCTGTATATTACTCTACTGTCATATAAAGTTTGAGTTGTGTCCACTACTATCCCATATAAACTCTCGATGGGGATAGATATTGAGTTCAAAAAAAGTGACTCCAGCTAGCAGCTTCCTCGTTTTAGCAAGATGCTTTGAAGCTATTCACCTACTTGCTTGAACCCATTCAAAAGGTACCTGTCAACAAAACCAAGAATCATTCAACTGCCTTCTTTTTTCACTCACATGACATAACAATTCAAAAATTCAAACAATAAGTCTGCACTGCCAGTATCGCTTAACGCAGCAAAGCGGCAGAAAATTACAGTATTCTTTTATGGAACCTCCACGTGCACCCCATTCCATCATATCCGTCATTCACAAACAAGTTCATCCCTCAAATGGAAGTAGTAAACATCAGTTTTAATGTAACAATGTTTGCCCGCCTTGGTGGCATTTTGCCAGATCTCATAATCGTAGTCGTAGTCGTAGGGTGACCAATCGTCCATAATCTCGTTGAATCTTCCCCAATAGTGATCATCCTGTAGATAATGCGGACCAACAAATCCTTCCAAATTATCGCCACCGGTGGTAAGGTCTGTCATTTCAATGTTCAGTGGGCCAAACACAGGCCGCTCCACCCGATCATGGAGAATATCCCAATTCCAGTAAGCAGCCATAGCTCTGATAATCACTACCAGATTTTCAAGTTTCATATCATGGTTGTCTCGTTATTGCCTAGGCTGATTAACTAAACAATAATGAGACTAAGATCAAAAAATACAAAGAAGTTAAGGGTCTGACCGGGAATCGAACCCGGGACCTCTTCCTCCCTAAGAAAGAATCATACCTCTAGACCATCAGACCATTCTTGCGCGAAATAATATAAGTGACCAATCTATGGGATTAGGTAATCTGAGTTTACCAGACCTATTGTTATCTTATTTACAATTAAACTAAGGTTTCTCCAAACGCACTCTTAGCGATGGCACAACCAGCCGTGATGGTATCAATTTCGTGAACGTCAGTTGATGCCAAGTCAGGGTTGCATTCTACGATATCTAACGCTCCCAGGTTTCCAGTCTCTGCAACAGCTTCGACAATGTACATCCCTTCACGGAAAGTCAGCCCTCCTCTTACAGGGGTACCGGTGGCAGGAGTGAATAATGGATCAAGAGCATCCACATCGTAAGAAATATGCACTGGTGATTTTCCTGTGGGGTTGATTCTAGCCAATGCCATTTCAACCACTTTCGCAATTCCGTACTTGTCGACATGGTACATAGAGTAAGCTGCGATGCCCAGTTCTCTTACACGTTTCTTCTCACAGGGATCCAAATCTCTCAGACCAATGTAAGCAATTCTGTCGGCAGCTAGCTTGTTTTTGGCTTCATCCAACCACGAAAACTGTTTGGGCCACACTTCTCTACTGAGCCCCATAGCTAAGGCAACTGGGAAGCCATGAATGTTTCCCGAAGGTGACGTTTCAGGAGTATTGATGTCAGCATGAGCATCGATCCATAAGACGCAAGCATCCGGATTAGCATCAAGAAAACCTGCTAACGTGGATACTCCTATTGAGTGATCACCTCCTATGGTCAGAGGCAATCGCTTCTGATGGGAAACTTCTTTAACTGCACGGTAGACTCTCTCTGTCGCTTGGGCTACCACCGTTGGTCTCTTTGCAATTCCGTGCGATCTGTCAAACTCCTCCTCCAACTCTGATGGGGGTACATCTAGACCGGTACCCTTGAGAGGTTCCTTAATGGAAACCGACCAGCCTAAAGCTTCCAAATCTTCCCGAAGTCCATGTTTCAGTAGTAATCCAGGACCTTTCTCAACACCGCCTTTACCTTGACCAGCGCTAAAAGGGGCGCTGATGATGGTAACTTCCTTTGTGGGATAAAATTTATAATCAATCTGTGTTTTCATTTTCAAGTACGCCTTGAGTCGGGACAAGTAAGGGAAAACTGATAATGCTTTATATGTCCCGAACAGATAAATAAACAGAGCGGTTAGTGTTAATCCGGGAAGCTGATAGCGAGCGGCACCGCGATTTCACTTCTAGCATGCAAACACGAGGTACTCAATTTAGCACAACATGGGGAGGGAAAAGAGGAGACCAAGCTTGGGGTGCGTAACGAAGGGATATTTTGAGGCAATTTTGATGGGTGTTGGCCATATATAGTTATATTTGACGTTGCTGAGATAGGCTTTACAATTTGATACGATAACGTATGTATTAAAGAGAACAATAGGAGTTCTATAATTGTTCCGAAGACCGTTACTGGGTATTTCATGGGATTCTCCGACCACAGCTGTATCCTAGTGAATGACTAAACCTAAATGAAACTGCAAAAGATAGGGGAAAGGGCCATGACGTTTATGTTACAGCATTAATATCAATCTGGTTATGGATAGTTGGCGTCACTAATATTTGTGTAAACTGCTCTCGCTATGGTTCCAGAAAAAAACTATTTTCTGATTAATTTGTTAAATTGCAGGTCACTTGCTAATTTTCTTAGTTAATTAAAGCCAATGTTATTTAATATATATAAGATTGGAAGACATTCTTTCGTTAGTTCGAAAGCCATAGAGAACACTTCTTACCTGTTATGTAGCTCTGCTACCAATGGAAAACAACAAAGGGTTCTGTGGTCTAGTTGGTTATGGCATATGCTTAACACGCATAACGTCCCCAGTTCGATCCTGGGCAGAATCATTTTTTTAAATTTTGAATCGCGCCACAGTAAGGTTTGATCAATTGATTGTTTCAGGCGTATGCTACAGGTGCGTAGTTGTGACGCAGAGATCATGCATATTGATTCTTCCTTCCAGATGAGAAAGCCAGCCTGGGAAATCGCAGTCATGTCCAGCATTCTTTGGCATAGCAAGAATTCAAAAGTTCAGCCAAATCTCTCTCAGACAGATATCTTCGTTGTGGCTCAAGATTCAAGAGCAAAATTTGGCCCGTGAACGAGTGCAACCCTTGCACTATCTGTTTTTCTTTTTCATTTTTTTTCGTCCAATTTCCTGTTTGGAACAATTTGTCGAGGCGGACTTGCCTTGCAGCCCCCAATTCCAGTGAGACCATAAAAAGCGGAAAAAGGCCTTTTACAAGTCATCCCAGCAATCGCTATTCCCTGGCATAAAGAGCTACCTGTTTAACCAGCAGTACAAGTCGAATTCGATTCATTGAAATTGCTACTGTTTGAACGATCCAGTTAGTTAGTGGTTGAATTTCCCTCCAAAATGCCAGAGAAAAAGAAACAAAAAAAAGAGTCGACATCTCCATTCAAGGGTAACCTAGTTGGGATCTCATTGGTAGCTGTGGCATTGTTTGCCATCTACCAGTACCTCTACCCAAGCTCGTTTTCCTCTCAGCCTGAAACCCCAGCCCCAGTTTTCGATCTGAGCAGTGAATTAGAAGCATTGTGTCCCGTGTACCCTGCAGTCAGATCTTCCGACTTCGAAAAGGATCGCCCCATCTTAGAGAGAATTCTGAACGATCCCTCATTTAGAATCGCTTCTGCTCAAAAACTGAGTAAGGCTGTTCAGATCGATACCCAAGTGTTCGACGAACAATTGGACGTGGCTCAAGACCCTGAAGTTTGGACCAAATTCGTCAAGTTCCATGAATATTTGGAGGCAACTTTCCCCACCGTTTACTCCCAATTGAAGGTCGACAAAATCAACACCTATGGCTTGGTTTTCACTTGGGAAGGCTCAGACCCTAGTCTGAAACCACTCATGTTCTTGGCTCACCAAGACGTGGTTCCAGTCCAGAAAGATACTCTTCAGGATTGGTCATATCCCCCTTTCGAAGGACGTATCGCCGATGACAGAGTTTGGGGACGTGGATCAGCTGATTGCAAGAGTTTACTGATTGCATTACTGGAAACCGTAGAATTGCTGGTAGATGAAGGGTACTCACCAAAGAGAGGTGTCATCCTCGCATTTGGATTCGACGAAGAAGCTTCAGGTACCTACGGTGCTCACAATATCTCCAAGTTTTTGCTTGAGAAATATGGGCCAGATAGTATTGCCCTCATTTTGGATGAAGGTGAGGCTGTCAGTTACGTGGACAAGAAACAAACTACCCTCGTTGCAAAGATTGCTACGCAGGAAAAGGGTTACCTTGACCTAGAGGTCGCATTGACCACTGTAGGAGGCCATTCTTCTGTCCCCCCTAAGCACACTGCAATTGGCCTTATTTCCAAGTTGGTCACACATATCGAAGATCATCCATTGGACCCAGAAATTAGTACCAGAAATCCTCTGGTACAGTTTTCGAACTGTCTTGGTGCAGCTGGGGCTTTGAGAGATGACTTCAAGACTGCTCTTGTTGCATACAGCAAGGATCCGTCGAACAACATTGTCAAACAAGGTGTGATTAAAGGTATTTCCAAGATTGCATTTTTCTTCGGTTCTTTGATTACCACAACACAAGCCACCGATCTTATTTTCGGTGGAGAGAAGATCAATGCTTTGCCTGAAAGTGCTAGAGTAGTTATCAACCATAGAGTGGACGTTGAGCGTGATTCAGCCCAAATCATAGACAGATTGATTCACTTCCACGTTGTTCCTATTGCCAAGGAGCACGGTTTCAAGGTCACTTACAGTGACTATGGTAGTGACAAAGTTGAAACTGTCTACGAGCCAGAAGGAGTTGCCTCATTGGGAGAATTCCACGTTTCTCCTTTCTCCAGAGTCTGGGAGCCTGCTCCAGAATCTCCATCCGACGACAATGTCTGGTCCATCATTTCTGGTACCACTCGTACGATATTTGAGGAGTTTGTGGACCCCTCGGCTAAACTTATTGCAAGTCCATACATGATGCCTGGTAACACCGACACTCGACACTACTGGCCGCTGACAAAGAATATCTATAGATACGTTCCAGGTATTGTAGATATTTACAAGGCTAAGATACACTCGGTAGATGAATCTACCGAGGTTGATGCCCACTTGCAAGTTATAGCTTTCTACCACGAGTTCATCAAGGTTGCCAGCGAATGGGAGCTTTGAGTAACCAAGCCAACTCGGTTGTAAGTAAGTAGAATGAGTGTTTTTCAATTTATGCCGCTGCTCTTGAGCTTGTAGCTGCCGCTGGGAACTACTTTGTAAAGACTCCTGACTCCTTATAGGTAGAACGTTCCAGACGCAATGCAGTGTTTTGCTCCTACAGTAGCTACTTTAGTCGAATCTTTTCTTTTTTTCAGAAACTGTTACGTATACTAAATGGAACAACAATGGCTTATTTGTCTGGAATAAAACGGTACATACTCAGAGGACCAGCCTCGGTACTTAGCAAAATAAAAAAAATATTAAAAAAATTGTCGTAAAGTCGTTAGAATGAGATGCATGTATGTACAGGATGTAGTAGCGACAGCCACCAGCAAGAGTGTGAAAATACTATGGACAGTGGAACCAACTAACATAGCACCACCACAGAGTTGGACGAACGTCGACCTTGTTCTATGGCATGTACCATCATCATTGGATCCTGGTTTGTATACGACTCTTGTGGTCTGTCTTTACCTTGAACAGCCACGGCAAAATCTTCTTCTTCCTCATCACATTCAGAAGATGATGCCGAGGAGCAATGTTCTAACTGAGGTAAGTTGTCTTTATCAAGTGTATTTTCCGTTGCACTACTGCTGTAAAAACGGCGTAGCCTCTGTAATTTAAACGCATTGTCGTCGTCTTCGTTTTCGTCCTCCGACTCGCTGTCGAACTCGTCACTTGAGTAGTAAACAAGTTCCTCATCATCTGATTTGTCATCGTTCTCATCGTCATTCGAATTCTTTAGCTGTAACTTTCTCTGGTATTGCGTGTATTCCACGTCTGAAGTGTAATCATCGTCGCTGGAGGAGCTGTAATCTGACTCATCATCAGTGTACTCCTCATCGCTGTCACTTAGCTCGGTAGTTGTAACAACGGAGTCGTTTCCCAATAACGATATCGTTGAATCGCCCTTGAATGCGACGGTATTTGTGTCTGGTTGGTATTCATTGCGGTTCTGTAGGGTGTCCATCAAATTGTCCAGCAAGTTGGCCTGGCACACCAAGAGACGCAAGTTTGTTTTTGGGTTGACAGCCTCTTTGGTCAACTTGTCTTTGACCTTGGAGGCCAGCAAATAGGTCTCCGCAAACGTGAGATTGTTTTGTTGTATAATAGGCATTAGAATCGCAAGACCTGTTTATTTACGGATACCATTCTCATGGAATACACAGTGCTTAAATATCATCTGCAGTATTAGTAAAACGATTACAATAACGAGTGTCTGTTTCGGGATTCGGAACTGGAAGCTTGCCGGTATTATTAAACCAGCAGGAAATACGCGCGAAAGTATTTGACTCACATATCAATTAATTGTTAGCAAACCTACGGAGAAATTCTTACTAAACCCAAATAAGGCTCGCTTGCCTAGTATTCCTCAACGTCCAGAAATGGCGCATTGTCCTGGGGTGGATAATTCACGCAGTCAATGAGCGTATTTAATGGACTTGGTGGGCAAACCAACGTCCGCTCCAAATTGCGGATACACATACAGCCATGCGTACCAACGGTTCTTTCTTGAGCACCGAGCAATTTGTGATAACCTGGTGCGACTGAATTCCGAGCGAGCTCCTTTTTTTTTTCTTTGGCGCTCTATGCGCCACGATCCCAAATCCTCTTCTGTCAAAACCTGATTTCAAAGGGCACATTGTTTAGTAATCATTAGGAAGCAATTTAGGTTTTTTGGGTGGATTAGAAATCAACATTTTTGTGGAATTTCCCCATTGCAATGAGTTGCTAATTTCAAGTGGTGCCAGTCGAGAGCTCGGGTCCCTGAAGGCTTGTATGCTTCCGTTCCATAGTGCAGCTACAATGTTTATTCCCCTCGGCTAGCAAGGGAAGGGGCTTGAACAAAGGGGGCCGGCGTTAAAAGAAACCGTTCGACGTTTAAGCCGTAGCACAGAGCGCGATTAACCAGCAAATCCGGTGCGTGTGCTATTTGAGGCAAAAAAAGGCAACTGGATGCGTTGTAAAATCCGGGCCTGCAGCCGTTTCCTCATCCGAACGCTTATCATCGCGAGCACCAATTGTTGCCTGTAACATCCGACATCGTGCATCCAGTCTCAGCCATCGTCTGACATCGTGCATCCAACATCGCTAGTGTTCTCACTTTCAGATGCTACGGGCGGAAAACCAGTATCGTACCGTATGACCGTGCACTACCTAGAGATAGCTTCCATTTCCCCAGATTTAGGAGTATGCACGACCAATCAGTTTTCATGACAGTATTCTCCGAACAACGGATTGTGACGAAAGTTTAAAGTTGAAAACAGGGTCTCACCACAGAATCAACTGGGATCGTTCCCCTATTTTTCTGGGACTCAGCTTTTGTTGGTTGAAATGTACCCGATCTTCTCAACCGCCAATTGACACTTTCTCCTTGCCTACAGACAATTTTTCACTCCTAATCCACCTATCCCCCCACCGATCCCGGCACTTGTCACTCTGGCTTCGGCTCCGCGACTGCGCTGCACACCCACTCCCCCGGACTACTTTCAGTGACAAACTTCACAGCAAATTTAAAAGGGCCAACTTCTCCAGTTTTTCCCTTCCCCATATCCAACTTCTCCAAAATGACTGACGCCGCTGCCCCAAAGAAGCCACAGAAGAACACCGCAGTTGATCTGCTAGCAGGAGGAACTGCAGGTCTTTTCGAAGCCCTTTGTTGTCACCCTCTGGACACGATCAAAGTCAGAATGCAACTGTACAGAAGAACCAGTGCCAACGCTGGCGTCAAGCCTCCTGGATTCATCAAGACTGGTCTGGGTATTGCAGCAAAAGAAACTCCAATGGCTCTTTACAAAGGTTTGGGAGCCGTCGTTATTGGTATCGTTCCAAAGATGGGTATCAGATTCTCTTCTTACGAGTTTTACAAGCGTCAGCTTGCAGACAAAGAAGGAAAGAATTCCACATTGACCACATTTATTTCCGGTGTAGGTGCCGGTGTCACTGAGGCTTGTCTCGTTGTGAACCCTATGGAAGTTGTGAAGATCAGACTGCAAGCTCAGCATCACTCCATGTCGGACCCATTGGACATCCCCAAGTATCGTAACGCTCTCCACGCTGGATACCTTATTGTTCGTGAAGAAGGTTTCAAGACCCTTTACAGAGGTGTTACATTGACTGCTGCTCGTCAAGCCACCAACCAGGGTGTTAACTTCACTGTCTACTCAAAGATTAAGGAACGTTTGCAAGAGTATCAACAGCTAGAAGTTCTTCCAAGTTGGCAAACTTCCCTGGTTGGTCTGTTATCTGGTGCTCTGGGTCCACTTTCCAACGCTCCTCTAGATACCATCAAGACTCGTATGCAGAGAGAGACTGGTGTCACCAATGAGTCTGGTGTGGCCCGTATTCTTCGTATTTCCAAGAGATTGATCCAAGAGGAAGGTATGCGTGCTCTGTACAAAGGTATCACGCCGCGTATCATGCGTGTTGCTCCGGGACAAGCCGTCACTTTCACTGTCTACGAGTTGATGAAGGACGTACTAGTTAAGTTACCAATTATCGGTAACGAAGACTCCCAGGAGTTGGTCATTGAATAGGTAAACTAGTGAATAATAGAGCATTTGAACACATTCTTCGCATTGTAGTTGTCTCATAGATATTTTTCTTCTCAGGCGATTTGAGATGTCTTCTCACTACAGCTGTTTACCTGAAAAATCGGTTACCCCAACTTGGGTTCATAGCTTACTAAATGAACTACTTTCAGGACTTTCTTATATTTTACTAGATTACTGTTTCTTCAATTCTTCACATGCATCAATTAAAGTATCATCCCTTAGTCAAATAGACCGAATCCCATGTCGTCGTCGGACTCCTCGTTCTCCTCTTCGGCCTCCTCAGCAGCAGCAGCCTCGGATTCACCAGCAGCAGCAGCAGCACCACCGGCAGCAGCACCACCAGTGGCTGGACCAGAGGCGGCAAAAGAAAACAATAATTCCTTCAAATCCTTGCCTTCCAAACCTTTGGCGAAAACATCGGCCCAAACTTGGTCAACGGAGGCACCGGCAGCCTTAGCGATAGCGGACAAGTTGTCAGCGCTAATTTCCTTTCCGGCATCAGCCAGGATCAAAGCAGCGTATGAAATGATAGCTTCAGACATATTGATGGTTATAGATGAAATGTTCTAGTTATGGTCTAGCGATTTTTTTTCTCCAACGAAGAAACGCAGTCACGAGAGGTCGAGGTCAAATTCGCGCACTGACGAGCATCCTGAATGCAACACTTACTATGTTGCACCCTGGATTGGTTCTACCAGTATGCACTCCTGTTTGGCACCTCTTGTGTAGCTGATGTAACTCAGAATAACACCAGCATATGCCATGAACTCTAGGCTCCAGTCTCCTTTGGCATAGACCTCTGGAATTCTTTCTGCTAGTGGAGGAAATAACTGTTCGTATAAAGGTTTGTAAGGCTCTGTCTCCACGTTGATAGTAGACAACGGAAACTTGGTCTTGAGGTTATGTAACCATTCGGGTAAAACTGCCTGATCTTCTTTATCATAATACTCTCTATTCAGTGTTCGCATGATCCACAACAGGATGACAGTGTCTTGAAAATTAGAATCCTCTACTTTTTCCAGTGAATCAAATCCTAGTGATAGTAGTAAGGAATTAGTAAATGTAGCATCTTTTTTCCAAATACTCTTTAGTGAAACAACTTTAGAGCGATACTCTTTCAGTAAGCCCTTCTCTATGTGTTTGAGTTCAGCAATCATAGCAACATAGAGTTTTTCTTGAGTATGTCTGTAGATACGAGCATTGTTGAAGTTCCTGATTGATCTTGCAATCACCTTCTGGTCCGTAGAGTCAGGAAGGGGAGCTGATTGAGGTAAAGATGTTTTCTGTAACACTTGTCTCTTAGCCTCCAAAGCATTGCGTAGCTGTGTCAATCCCTCTAATTTCATTCGCAATGAAATTTGGTCAACATTCGTAACACCCAACTCAGAGTCATTCTTAACCAGATAACAAAATAAATTGAATAGATCTTTCGGAATAAGGTTAGACCAGTTGCATAGGAACGTCACGCCCTCCCTAAATTCTTCGTAACGATGATCTCCCTCCTTAAATTTGTATTTTGTGTCAAATGCAAAAGTGGTAAACTCGTCTTTAGTGTGCAATTTGACACCAAATTGTTCCACTCTTCCTAGATTGTCCAATGGTAGCTTGATTCGTAAAGCCACAACGTCAGTTTTGGAATCTTCAATACAGAAACCGTAATTGAGAAGTAGTTCTTCGTTACCCTTGGGCCCATAGTTGTTGTTAATCTGGGCGCCGATTGGCAAGTCAGAGAAGTCGTCGTTTGTGAACGAGAACTTTTTATGTTCACGATCTACGTCCCAAGACACTTTACGTGCTGGTTCATGATTGAATAAATCCAGGAGCGGCAAAACCATCACCAAACCGTCGACAGGGTTGTTTTTATTTACAAGGTCATAAGGGAAACTTCTGGAAGTCAGTATCACATGAGCCCAAAGATAATTCGTGAAACTAGTAAAGCTCTTGTCCAATTGAGTAGTCACTGTAGTCTTGTGAAGAACAGAGTCACTGACTGCTCCACTCTTAAAGGCATGATATAGATTGACATCTTGAAAGTACGAAGAGGGACGATGAGATTGAGGTAGCTCCGACACCACAGCAAACCATTCATCAATCACACTAGCTAGTTTCAATTTCATAGCCGCATGTAGGTTGGTTCCTTTCAACAGATCCTGTTCTTCCAGTGTCCAATAATATGGAACTCCAACCTCCTCACCTGATGGGAGAGATTTTATGTAAACCTTCAAAGGACTGTCATCTTTTAAAGTGCGTTGCTTGCAAAGGAACAATTTCGTCAGAGAATTAGGATGTATATTCTTTGACTGGAGATCTTCGTATGTGAGCTGAAATTCAGAGAGTGAAGTTTCAGGTAAGATGGCGAGAGATAAGGGTAATGTGATGGTACTCTCGCTGGCGTCAGCTTGTTTTATTTTATAAGCGGCAAAACCATCGGTATCAGTGTATCTGAACTCCAAGCAATCTGGGAAATGAGCCCCTCCGGCTTTAGTCCACTCAATCAGATCCTCTATCCTTTGATCCATGGTCAAGTTATTTCAGGTAAAAAGAAAAAGTCTGAGATGTTGCCTCTATGGAGCGCGATAAAAATAGTTTATTCATACATAACATACCAATTGTTTACATTGGGTTTTTGGTTGAAGAAGTGAAAGGTTATAATTGAAAGAATCGAAGGTCATTGACACAAAACAAAGGAACAAAAAAATAACAATGAGATTTTATTTCGTTGAGAATAAAGTTTAGTTTTCCGGGGAGTTCTTCTCGTTCATTTCTTTTGAAGCTTCTTCATCTTTCGTAACTTCTTTTTGGGAACTAGCTTCTTTAAGTTGTAGTTCAATTCGGTTTCATCAGCTTCATAGATTGCTGGCTCAAAATCATGACAAGCAACTTCCTCGTTTACGATAGACTCAGCCTGCTGGTCGAGTAAATCTTGGTAGGATATCTTATACTTGCTGTTTCTAGTTTGATGCTCCAGCAACTCCACATCGGTGATGGAAGCACCCAATTCCGAGTCATTGACGACCAATGGCTCTCTAGTGTTGTCAACTGAACCCTTTGCAGAGCGTCCCGAACGAAATTGGACCTTTTGTTTGGGGTTGAGCGCTGCTGCTTCAGCATAAGACAGCTTCCTTACCTGGATGTCCACAAAATCCAAGTCGTCCTTCATGGTAATCACCTTGTCCAGAGCGGGACCACTGCTGCCAACAGCCTTGCGGTTCAAACTGCCATCTGTGCTTTTCGAATTGGAAAACGAAAACATTCCAAACAGCCCTCTTCGTCCGTCATTGCTCTGTGGAGTCTTATCTATGGCTTCCGGTTTGGTAGTTTGGTCCAGGACACCTATCTTGTTGACGTCAATGATCACTGGGGCTGAAGCATTGGCTGAAAGGTTCTCCTGGGTTCGAAATGGCTTGAAAAGAAACATTGCGGGGCGAATTGCGGATGTGGACGTGTGTCCTTTTTATATTGGATACACAGATAAAAGAGAATAACAAAAAACACCTTGTGGTTCAGTCCCCCACGCGGTATGCAGCCGAGTTGCCGCGTTTGCCAATTATCGCCCGGATTACCCGATTGAGATTAGTTAGGCATGCATAAATCTATTTACAGATCTCTCACATTATGGGCTTTGAACTTTCTACTTGCTCTTTCATGACTCTTAATCTGAAATCGATTTCCTACGATGGTGAATGGGATATATTGGGAGGCATCCTTGGTGGGTACTTTGAGTTGGAATAGGGTATTTTTTTTGTTGATTATTCTCATCCCTCCGATAGTCTCTCTCCAGGAGAAGCTCTTCTTCGAGGGTTCTGCATCGCCCAACCCGTTAACCTCTCCCTTCCAGCCATCCAATCTAGGAACAACAACTAAGAAATTATGTTGACTTTCCCAAGCAACTATTCCGCATAATCCTACCATGTTGAAGTTATTGCTCTTTACTACTGTCAAAAAAGAGCCAATCAGATCCATGGAAGTGATCTTGGTCATCAAATTCAACGGATCTTCTCCAGTCTCTCCTGCCGGATAAAGAACGTCTCTAGCGTATTCCTCCCAAAGCGCATTCAGGCCAATAAACTCTTCGAATTTGAGCACTTTCTTAAACTCCGGGAATTGAGAAGGATCGGTTCCTTTGGGCAGTTTGCTGATTTTCCTCAATAGAGTTTCTTGCGCTTTCTGTGTTTCCTTGATAAATAGCTTGAACTCATTACGAGTCTTCGAAGCACTGTACTTATTTTCCTTCATGCCGTTTCTTATCCTTGCAGATCTGGAATCATGTAAAAAGTTGGTAGCCATCTCTTGCAAGGTCTTCCTCTCCACCACGGTAGCGTTATCGGTGGGCTTGAGAACCAGGTAGTTTTTATAGTTCCCGTCCGCAGCATATCTCTGCTCTAGTATTTCAATCACCTTATCTTCCTCACCTGGATTGTAGCATCTCGACAGCAAAGTGTACTCGATGCTATTCTTCCTATCCATTGCACTTGCTGGCAGGAATAATACAGTGCGAAATAAATTTCCTCATTTGCTTATATAATTAGCGGATCTTTCTTATGGGACAGAACTCCAGGAAGAATCGTTGTCTGACCATTGACCTTACAAATAGTCTCCTATTGAACCCAGTCCAGCTATCCTTTTCACTGCAGGTCAACATATCAGTTTGCCTTCCCCGTCTACTCATTACAAATTACAGTACTGATTCGCTTATTATCTTTACTCATCATCCATCAAAGTACGAATTATTCATCCCCGCATGTTCAAGAGGTATTTCACAAAGAGACTTGTAAGGTCTATCTCTTCCAGAACTGGTATTGCAAATGATCCTTTTCAAAATGCTTCAAAACGTTCCATTCAAGAAACTTTAGAAACCGACCCAAACTTAGAAGGGTTTCTAGCAAATGACTCTTGGTCTCAAACCCAAAATGCCGAACAGGAAGACGATCCCTTCGACTTCTCTGACCTGCCACAGTTGAGAAATATACCTTCTTATTTGGAGAACATAGAACCAGGGCAAGTCTACTCAAAAGATCAATTACCATCGCCGAGAAAGGACCAACCACCTGAATCCATAGATCCTCCTAACTATAACGGCATCGAGTCGACTGGCCAATCTCAATCCCAGCTGCAAGAAATGATTAGAGATTATATTGACTATGATCTCTTCCAAGAGTTTCTTACATTCATGCACTATGGTGATTACCATACTCAGCCAAAACCCACCATGTCCTTGACAGATTTTTTGAAATCTCCAACGCCAGCTGTAGTCTTCTCCAAATTTACCAACCCTCACATAAATTTGGCATTGGAGATGTTTATCTACGATACAATGCCATTACCGCATCAAAGACTGTTATTCTATAAAAACAACTCTTGCATAGTAATTGGTAAAAACCAAAATCCATACAAAGAGGTCAATCTAAAGTATGCTAATACTACTCAAACGCCAATTTTGAGAAGATACTCAGGAGGAGGGACAGTTGTACACGATCAGGGGAACTTAAACTTCAGTTTCATGTCTACGAAGAAGGATTTTCATAGGACTGCTTTCACTTCCAATATCATTTCTAGGGTTAACGAACTTATCTTCAAAGAATATCCCATGGGATTCAATGTTGATGTGGATAAAATTGAGTGGAAGTCCAAGTTTGTGGGATTGCCCAAGTTCAGACTATCTACCAATGGAAAGGGTGATATTGTGAGTGAGAAAGACTCGTACAAGATATCTGGATCAGCATTTAAATTGTCAAAGGGTAAATCACTGCATCATGGAACATTGTTGATGAATTCTGATTTAAAAGAATTAGGGAAGTTATTGAGGGTATCTGAAGCCCGTCAGAAGTCAATCCATTTTACGGGAACCGAATCAATTCGGTCTAAGGTCAAAAATTTAGGAATTGATCCTGACCTTTTCATGTTTGAATCATTGAAAGCATTTATTGAAATGCATGGTCACGAATCTCATGCAATCCAGCTACCTAATGCCTTTGAAATTGATGGAAAGTACTGTCATAGTATTGTCGTTGACGATCTGGATCAGTTACCACAGCCTGTGTGGAACTATTACAACGAACTAAAATCGTGGGATTGGAATTTTGGAAGAACTCCCAAATTTGAACATACCATATCACACGATGATTTTGCGTGTGTTTTGCATGTAAATAGGGGAATGGTTACTAATGTTGATCTCAGCATTCTTGATGAATCTTCCTCGGATTCCATCCACCAGATATTTTCCTCATTGCTGGCAGCAATAGAAAAGGAACCAATAAAGTACCAAGGGAAAATACTTTCAAAATACATCCAGGACAGCACAATCTCTGACTGGCTGAAATGGGAAGTAGACTTTGGTATCTCCTATGAGAATGTCGGGTGTACCAGTACCCCTGCCAAATGAGAAATAGAGATGGGGTATATGCGGCTTAAAAACTTAAAAGTTTCACCTGCATAGATGATATGTTCAGATTCAAGATCCGATTACACAGAAATAAGAGGTCCTTGTAGTGTTCTTTTTTTTATTAAAAGAAGGAAGCAGATGATGATTAGTGCGTTTGTTTGGTCAAGTCTAATTGTTGGTCTAATTTCTGGCTTGTTGGCCCTTGAACATCCTCAGTTCAAGGAATTTTCTAACCGCACAATTATTCAACATAATGATTTACTTGAAAGAAACCGGTCAACAAGTAGATTTGATAAACCACCTAAATTATACGGAGTTGCATTGGGTGGCTGGCTTGTTCTTGAACCATATATCACCCCCAGTCTTTTCAATGATACCGTGGAAGAAACTGTGGACGAGTACACTCTATGTCATAAACTAGGCAAGCAAAAAGCTACTGAAGTGCTAAAAAAGCATTGGTCGACTTTTATTACGGAAAGTGACATTATCAAGATTAAGAACGTTGGTTTGAACAGTGTAAGAATTCCCATTGGCTACTGGGCGTATGATCTTCTTGAAGATGATCCTTATATTCAGGGTCAAGATGAATTTTTATCCCAATGTATAGACTGGTGTGCCAAACATGGTCTGAGTGTTTGGATAGATTTGCATGGTGCTCCTAGTTCACAAAACGGATTTGACAATTCTGGGCGTAGAGGAAGAGCTGGATGGCAGGATGAGCAGAGGTATATTGACAAGACATTATATGTGCTAGAAACAATTGCCAAACGGCATGGAAATAAATCCAATGTTATTGGAATCGAAATTCTAAACGAGCCTTTTGGCCCAGTTTTGAACATTGAAAAGTTAAAACAGTTCTATCAAAAGGGGATAACGGTGATTAGGAATACAGGCTACTCCAAAGATATAGTGATATCTGATGCATTCCAAGGAATATTTTATTGGAACGATTTTCAGCCCTCAGATTCAAATCTTATTCTAGATAGACACCATTACGAAGTTTTCTCCGATGGACAGCTAAGATCCAGTTTCGAAGGTCATCTGAGGGGTATTGAGGCTTTTGGCAGGGCCATTGCCATAGAGAAGCCTACAGTAGTAGTTGGAGAATGGTCTGCAGCTATTACAGATTGTGCTCCCTGGGTCAATGGTGCCGGAAGACCTTCAAGATATCATGGAATGGTTCTTGAAGATGGAACGGTTGGAGATTGTTCTGGTGCTACCAACATTGAACAGTGGGCAGGGAAAAGACGTGAAGAATTTTTAAAGATAATCGAGACTTCATTAAAGGCCTACAATGCAGCTGACGGGTGGTTTTTCTGGTGTTGGAAAACCGAATCCGCTTTGGAATGGGATATGGAGAAGCTCTTACATTATACTCTTTTTCCCTCGGGTTGGGTTTAACTTTCGCGCTAGAAGGAACTACTTCGATTGAAGTGAACTATCAATCGCCCGTTGACATAAGACAGGTACGATGAATAGTGCCACGGACTCAATTACTCATAAAAAGCCTATAAAAATTAAAACGGATATTTCAAATAACAGGCGAAAAGCTTTAAAGGAGTTTTACAAGTTGAAGGATGCCAAACACAAAGATACAGAAGCACAACCGTCCGATCAAACTGCAACGCACAACACATCCGAGGAAGTGAATAACGAAACATTGTCACCGGATACAACCACTGAAAATGAGCAAGTACCTGCATTAGACGAAAACCTTACGGAAGAAACCTTTGATACTTTTTTAAAAACTGCCGACATTGGACAGTTAGTAAATCAGTATAATGTGATATCCGAGGATCTCAACAATACTAAAGCTGAAGTCAAGAGTATAATATATAACAACTACTATGAACTGATAAAAATCAATGACGTTCTGGAGAATGTTCGCAAATTGGAAACTGTTACGACAGACACTGACTCCTTAGACTCAAAGCAAGAAAGCACACTTATCATAGACTCTTTGAACTCTATCAGAAGCAACATCCAATTACTAAAGGACCGTTACAAAGGATTCTCAATCACGATAGACGAGAACGAGAAGAAGAAATCTGAGACAGCACATGACAACCTTACGCGGCTGATCTCTGGAGATAAATTGACTGATGATGATATTCACAAAATTGACGAGGTCCTTCCCAAAATCAACAAAGAGGCTCTTTTATTACAGCTCAACGAAATCAAAGACAAAGCGGGAGCGCCAGAAACTTAAATAGAAATAGATATATACAGCTATAGAGAAATGAGTCATTACGAAGGAACTTCTGGTAGGGAAAGAGAATGCGAGCCACTCGTATGAACAATGACTAGCAATGAGGCCTACGGGTACTGTGAGCTGCTCTCCTATCCACAGTAGGTTACTTGCATCCTTCCTAAATCAAAAATGACAATTTTCCCAGTCTCATTTGGCCCCATAATCCATAGGATGTGGACAGCTCGTTTATCTTCCCGCCAGACAGATATCTCGTATCTCCCTAATTTGATGTCATAATGCCATCTTAGTATGGCGCGCATCCGCCCAGGTAGCAGAACAAATCCCTCGATAAGATAAACTTAACCTTTTAACTTTCAAGAAGCATAGGTACTCACCCCTTCGTGGATTTAAGCATTTTTTTGGTCTAGAATACACGTTGCGGCAGTCTCTTTCGTAGTTTCCTGCCAAATCCTCTGACTCCGTCGGTAATGCCCAAGCCAATCAATTCACCATTATTTCCAGTGCAAAGTCTTTCAAGGGACACTGTGATAAAGTTACCTCCCAAGCCAAATGCTGAAAGTGCTTCTGTGAAGTTATACATGGTTTTGGCCGAAAAGAACATCTTTGTTCAAGGCTTCACCGAAGAGGAATTCGCAAACAAACCCGCTTCCATGCTAAGAGGATCCTTGTTTTTGCGAATCTCTAAACCTGTCAAAATTAAAACCATTAGCCTTAAATTCAATGGAAAATCCAGAACAGAATGGCCAGAGGGAATACCTCCAAAGAAGCTAGACTTTTTTGAAAAGGTGGAAATAACCCAGCATCAGTGGTTATTCTACAGCTATTCCCAGTCATTCCCTGCTAGTGAGGATTCTATCAACGGAGCTGACCTCTACAAGAAACCAAATGACTCAATTGATCATATCACCTCATTAAGTTTGGATGATGATTCATCCTCTATTCGTCAGTCTCCCAAAGGGATGACCGACCGATTGAAACGAGCTGCGTCTCCGTCCGGTATTAAGAGGCCTTCCTCCCCATCCCCAATGTCTAGACAAGGATCCGGTTTCCTGAAACATTTGAACGATTCCACTACAGATTTAAGAGCCTTCAAGTCCTTAGACGAGTCATCATTACAAGACTCACATGGGAAATTTCCAGCAGGGGATTACATCTACAATTTTGAGCTTCCTATACCTGCATGTCTTCCGGAGACTATAAATGAAACTTTTGGTAAAGTTACCTACACTTTAACGGCTGCCGTTGAACGTCTAGGAACTTTCAAGACAAATCTCCATGCCGAAATACCTGTGAATATTGTTAGAACAATATGCGAGGAAAGCGTTGAAGAAAATGAACCCATAGTAGTCAATAAAACGTGGGAGGACGAGCTTGCGTACGAAGTGGTGATCGGTTCCAAGATGATTCCTCTTAACACCTATATGCCGATATCTTTTAGACTCGTTCCAATGACAAAAATTCAACTGCACCGGCTTAGAGTTTTCGCCACAGAGAACATGGAATACTACTGCCATAGCAAGAAAGTCCACCGTATGGAACCTACCAAGAAATATCTACTGATGGAATATAAAGCACCCAATGGCCAAACCAATCTTTTGGAGGATGCAAACGGAATGATTGGCATGAAAGAATTTGAATTTGAGGTTTATGTACCGAAGAAAATTGGGGAACACAACACACTTCATCCTGACACGTCGTACCAAAATATTAGAAGTAACCATTGGTTGAAAGTTTGCCTTCGTGTCTCAAGAAGCGATCCTCAACCGGACAACCCAGATAAGAGAAAACATTTTGAGATTTCCATCGATTCTCCGGTTCAATTTCTATCAGAATTGGCTGTCCATGCCAACACGTTGTTGCCTGCTTATACAGAAAGTCTGATGTCAACCGCTTCCCCTCATGTCCCCCACAATATGTCTATATCACCTCCTTTATCACCAGAGGTAATTGCAATTGATTCACAGGTTGGAACAATACTATTTCCGGGTATTCGGTACAAGACAGTTCACCAGCATCTCGAGAATAACTTGTATAAGCCTGATGCTTCCGCCAATCCTGATGTTTTAAGTTCTCCTCAAGCTCAACCATATTCACCCGAGCATTCACCTGTTCTTTCTCCTGTGCGGTCAGCCCCATGTCCGACCCGGCCCACATCGACCAAGAACCCCCCCTCGTTTGAGAGCGTCATGGAAAATACATCATACGAGGCGGAATTACCTCCTAGCTATGATAGCCTGGTTGATAAGGATCATCGTCACTCGATTTCAAGAGTTTTGGAGGAAGTGGATATGGGTGTTAGTTTCAAGTTCCAAGGGCTGTCCCCCAATCTTCCAGACTCAATTATGAGAGCAGTATCTCCTGCCAGAGGCTCAAATTCTGCTCAGAATTCTAGGTCTGCGTCTAGGCCTGTATCTACATCAACATCCAGACCGGCATCCAGACCGGCATCGAGACCGCCTTCTAGAACAAACTCAAGATCTGCTAGTCGTGTGCGTGGAGGCATTGCCACTCCTAATAGCCATTTATCAACCAGTTCTCTTTCTACTTTGAATGCTGCTTTGACTGAGGAGAGGGGAAGAAGAAACCGAAGACCATCGCTGAAGCCCTCAAAAAGTAACAGCCTCATTGATAACAACCTGGACTCACTCCTCCTCAAGGGGAATAATATCCCGAAAGAAGACACTCCTGAGGAAGAAATTGCCACTATGCCCGCTACTGCTCCTCAGCCTCCATTTGACGATCCAAGAAGGGAATCCTACACAGCTTCTCTGGTTTCCGTCTCAGAGTTTTCTGGTAAAGAAAATGACTCTGCAGATGCAGTTGTCAAAGATTTTAGTATGTACAGACCAAGAACTGGGTCCTCTTCAACTATAGGCGATGACAAAAATGGGTCAACCACTTCGTCCCCAATTAATAGCCCTTCTATATATCAGTCAGCCACTACCCAAGCGGCAGACCCAGTTTCGTCTCTTCCATTACTTCATAACTCTTCTGCAGCCAATGTTTCAGAAAGCACTATCATTCCATCCGAACCATTTTTGAAATCAGAAGATAATCTTCACAACGCTTTGTCAAACTCGCTCCAGTCATTTGATACCAGCACTCTTCTAAACCCCAAAGAGGAGGGTTTCTGGCATAGCTATGCCAATGAAGATACCCCATCTTGGTCGAATAATTTACCGGGTACTGTCCAAAGTGGATCAAATTCCTTGTACAATAGAAAGGCGAGTACCGGAGTGGCTCCCAGAATTCACTCTGGTTTTGAAAAAGCCAGTGCAGACGATGCCAACTCTTTTGGATCCGAAAATAGTGATGAAACGACAAAACAATAAAGCTTTAAATGGAATCTAGCATTCTATCAAAACCGCTCTTGTCGTACTTGATGACTTTGCTTCCTCCGTGCTTCAAGAACTGGGGCACATTATATTTATCATAGAATCTGTAATATAATGGGGCCATAGCAACAATAGAAGAAAGTAGCTTCTTCTTCAATGTAGGATCAGTGATGTTGTAATTTTTGTACCGTTGAACAATCTTTTCAAATTCCTGGTTGAATGTCTTAAATCTTTCTTTTATAGCGTCTCTGCCTTTTGAAGTGGACAAATTATCTTGCATTTGCGTACCTGTAATAATCGTCTGATCAATTAAAGGCTGAGTAACGGTCATCCAGTCGTTAGTCACAATTATACTGTTCTTCTTTTCCAGTTTCTGCAATCTTGTTTCGCCATACGACCCTAAAATCCTCTCTATATTGGATCTATGGATGAACTCTTCTAAGAAATAGAAGTTACTGTATACCAGTACACCGAGACCGTTGTACTTCAATTCCTTACCCTTTATGTGAAGATTAATGATAGCACACTCTATGCAGTGACAAACAAACTTTGCAAGATTCAGCTTGCTATCCTTCGAGGGTTCCAAATTTTCTTTCAAATAGATATTGTCCTTTCTCCATTCTGGAGTATTGGCAGTATTCAAGGGAAGCCAGTTCTTAGGGCCTATATCTTGCATTACAAGCCAGCACGACTCTTTGTTGTCATTGATACGTTTCAGTTTATTAGTGAGTTCAGATATTGGTCTTACAATAGTTGTTGGATCTGTTGGCAATGATGAAAGGTGCAAATATCCATTATCGATGTCTCGCAGAATGTTAGAAAAAACTTTAATCGGTTGGTTTTTAATTAAGTTGAGCATTTGTTCTGCTTGACTTGAAATGCATGAGTCTAAATCGTAATCGTGGCAATATTTTCGAACATTCTGGCATGATTCAATGACTTCGAAGGACAGAAAGCCGTGCGTGTCCAAATGGGTTTCGATAAAATCCGTCAGTTCCTTTATCAGCCTAATAAAGTTGTCAATCAACTTTTCAAAAACTGCAACTAAGGTATCACTAATCAATTGGCTTTTGTTCCTGCTGGATTCAAACAGCTCTTCATAGAATGCATTTTCATTCGTAATAAACGAAATAAATGCCTCAGAATAGTTACTAACACCATTGGAATTTTTTTCGTACGTTTTGGAATTCAGAGTAGGTTTCACGAACATTTCCAACCTCTCCATCGATTCGTAGACCAACCTAAACCTCTGTTCCACGACCACTCTTACTAACTTTGCGTCTTGATTTCTCCTTTCAAAATATGCAAAAATCAGGCGTAGAATGCCTACGGTTTCTTCTTCAAAAAAGGGGAATGCTTCACGTTTAGTCATAAACATTTGCGGATCAAATGGTTTGGAGTTTTCAATCAACAAATTACGGAACGTCGTTATTAGGTGTAGTTCTGCATCATTTATTGATCTTATCAAACTGGAATTCACTCCTTTAAATATCCCTCCTTCTTGGGATTGGTCTTGATTGTTTAAAGTGCTTCTTGCTTGATCAATCGATGAAATGTATTTCTTGCAATCGTTAGCGTTGTCAATAGACCCAATCCTATTTAGAGTTGTCTGATATTGAGATGCCTCTTTAGCATAGTCTTTAACATCTCGTAGAATCAGCATCATGTTATCAATATTGTCATTATAGATTTTGAGTGCATCAATATCACTGATTAAAGGTTTCAACTTTTTGGCGCTCAAGGTGCTCTTGTACGATATATCATTCAATTTCTTACTAATAGCAACCGAAATGGTATTCGTCTTGTTCAGACTATCATCAAGAACAGTTGATTCAGCTTCATCCAAATCAATTGGGATTCGTTGCATAGTCCACTGTGGGTGGAAGGAAATGTTGTTGATTTACGTGCGACAATTGCCAGTAGGGATAGGAGACCTCAGGAGGACCCGCGAGCTTTCAAAGTGTTTGGAGACCGATACATCCAAATCAGCGTCCCCTTCACTGCGTTTCATGGCCCATCAATTAGGAATCCCTTCCGGAAAGGTAATTTCGAATGAGCAGGTAGAGTTAGTAATACGGAACGATGACCAGAGCCAAGTTACTGATACATTGGAATTGATAATATTACATAATCTTTCAAAACTATCCACAACTTTTACATGTATTGAAATGTCCAAGATTCCACTCATATTGGAATTGAATGCATTACCCCATATCAGCGAGTTACTACTTAAATACCAGGTTGATAACGTGGAAAAGTTGATGGAAAAGTTTTTGATTAAAGCCATTATTAACAAAAAGATCAAGGGCTCTATTGATCAAATTGCAGGAGTAGTCAATTTCGAACATGAAAAAGTGGAAGCTAAAATTGACTGGGAGTTGAAGGTTAGTGATGTGTTGAATGAATTAGATAATTTAAGGGCACATTTAGAGGCCAAGTGATGCAGGGTGGGCGAGTTTATCAAAAGTCCCCGGATTGAAGGCCATCCACAATTGCATTGAATTCATTTTTCAGCCTCTTGATCTCCTCTTCGGTGTCTTTTATATATTCTTGTTTCTTTAGCAGGACGTGTGAATTGATCTTGTACATTTGAGATATATCGACAGGGGATTTAATTATATCATGGTACCTTTTTAGTATTTTTTTAATCTCAACATTAGCACTTTCATTCCCGTAATCGTTCTTTAGTATCGGCTCTTCAATGTCAGAGTCTATATCTATTTCGTACAGGGTGTCTTGCACCTCGTTTTTGTAAGCTTCAAAATCTTGTTCACTATCCCTTTCGATTGTAGGCGATGTTGCTCCCGCGTCGAAGGAAACAAAATCCTCACTCTGTTTAGAATTACTAATTGCTTCCAGAGTTCTATTGGTTATTTCAGGTGGTTTTGGAATGTCCAGAGTTTTATAGTATGATTCAAGTCGGTCTTTCTGTGATAGTGGATACTTTGGCTGGTTGTCATCGTCCTCAATGTCCTCGTCAGGTATTGAGAGGTTTACTTTTAACTTCTTTCTAATGGGGGTTTCGGGGGTTTGTAATCCCTTACTTCTTTTGGGGGCTCTCCATCCTCTACGATCACCCTTATAGGCCGTCTTCTCCTTGGTATCATTGGCTTTCTGGTGATGAGAAAGGATGAGATGGGAGAGATCGCGGAAAGCTGAGAGGGACGGGAATAGCCCAAACATCAGACTATTTAACAAAGCCGCTGAAGACACGTATTAGCAAAGAGGTTCCACTCCAACTCTTTGGATCTGTGTTCCCGTCATCTATTCTTTCTCCGTATCTTCATATTTAGATTAGAAGGCAATATTGCGAGATGAGCAAGTAGATGCTGGATGGCTAATAGCCATGCATCGAGAAAATCGTGCTAAAAAAAAAATCTCCAGAACCTAAATAAATCAGACATTCCATCCCTCTATTCCTATTCCTCACAGAATGAGCGGACTCAGCAATGCTGCCAAGGAAATACACAATTTGCTGATTGCTAATCAGGGATCATCTTTGGCCCAGGAAGAAATCCTTGAACATTTCAAAGGAAAGGATCTGGGCGAAGATAAGATCGAATCTGTAGCTGATCTGATGAAACACATCCAAGAACTTCTTAACCGCCAACTCATCAATTTGAGCCAACAGGGAACTACCCTAAAATTCAGTGGAGTAGATTTGAAACAGGCTAGTAAGATCTCAAATATGTCTCAAGATGAAGCCATGATTTACTCCTATATCGAAGGTTCAGGGAGGGAAGGAATCTGGACGAAGACAATCAAAGCCAAAACAAATTTACATCAACACATAGTACTAAGATGCTTGAAATCATTAGAAAATCAGAGCTTTATTAAGTCCGTAAAGTCTGTGAAGCATCCCACCAGAAAAATCTATATGTTATACCATCTTACCCCATCTATTGAAGTCACAGGCGGACCTTGGTTCACTGATAGTGAGCTAGACACAGAATTCATAGACAGTTTGTTGATTATAATATGGCGGTTTATTGCTAATAAGACGTATCCTAATTTATTTGGTACTGAGGGCAATAAAGCTCAGTTGTATGAATTTAGTGTTGGTTTGAATAATGCACCCGATGTAGCTCAGATTAACAAATTTATCCGTGGATCCGGTATTACGAACATTGAACTCACAGACGATGATGTTAGGTCACTTTGTGATGTATTATGCTACGAAGAAAAGATAGAAAAGTTGGAAAAGTTTGGTAAAGTGGATAGTTACAAAGTGACATGGCACAGCGTTGAAGAAGCAGTGAAGTTGGATGAACCAGAGGGAGATGTTGCCCCTATATTCACCTTTTATGACAACCACAAAGTTGTTAACGCTATCGACATTGAAAACCCAGATCAGAACTACTATTTGGATGCATATTTGAATCAGTAATTAGGTCTATGATGATTATATAGTATACAATGGCGGGGGTTCTTTTGTGGTGTACATTAAAAAGTTGTGCAATACCTGATCTTTTCCGAAATTCAACTGAAGAGAATCAAGATCAGATGATATCTGTTGATCTTCTTCCTCAGAAGACAGGGAAATGCTATCGCTGTCTAATGATGGGACAATCGATTCCGCGCAAGAAGGATTCTCATAATTTGGTGGAGGGAGACAACCTAATAGGGATAGCTCGTCTAGTAATATAACAGGGCAATTTAAAGCAACTTCTATCTTGTTAGAAGCTTTGCAAGTATTATTTATGAGATTGGGCAGTTCTTGGAGTATTATGCTGATTTTAAGCGTGTGCGAGATGGTCATTGTGGGTGTGGTTATGCATGGAGTTAGCTGGGATCTAAAATTGTGCAGAGAGAGCTCCAATTCAAGTTCTGAAAAGGACTCCGATGAAGCTTCTAATAGACATCTGTTGGCAGTGTGGCCCTCAGGGACCGTTACCCTCTGAATTAACCAGCATTTGTATCCTAATATTCTGAAAGGCGGAGGATAAACATCAGGATGTAAGTTCTTTAAGGAAACACTTACATTAAATGAATCGTCAGCAGAAGTAGTTAATAATTTTTTACTCAGAGAGACTTCATAATTCAGCAGAGACCGCCAGCAACCCTCCACTAAAGCTGTTTCACTTGCCAAGTTGGAATTATCCAAAGGACATCTGATGGCCTTTATTTCCCTTATAGGGGGATGAAATTGAGTAATTGCGCAACCGCCATCAGAGCTACAGGAAAAGTAATCCACAGCTGCCTCTACGTAGTAAAACATAGAGCCTACTCTGTTAAGCTTGAACGATTCTACCAGCTCATTGGAGAGAATAAACTGAAATGGATACACTTCTTTTGTGTCAGATATTGGAGCATATACTTTCCATGAATATGTTTGTTTGACTAAGATTTTCTTTGATGTTTCTGATTTGTATCCGCAAGCGGCGGGTATATTTTTGATAGAGGTTTCAACTCCTTTGAGGTCTATGCTGATCGTTTTAATAAAAGGGATGACATCTGGATTCATGCAGTTTCGGCTCAACTGCAATGATCCCCTCACGACAGGAATGGTATTACTAGTTATACTCTCATGGTTATTGAGTCCTTTGAAATAAACAACGTTGTCTAATAACTTGATGTCTCCCGACAAGGTATTATCCGTTGGATCAGAAGACCGTGAAACGGATCTGGATCTTGACAAGTACTTCGTAAAGCTACAAGTTCTCATTCTCTTAGTAAAGAAAAGACCACAATAGCAGAATACAGTAAATTTGGGAAAAGGTTTGGCCAACTTATTTGATAAAGAACTTTCGAACAAGTGGAGCCATAGCCGTTATGTTATATTCGATTTATCTTTGTGTCATCAGACGTGGAAGGTGAGCCGCACACATGTCTGGCCTCTGTCTGCTTATCAATACGCCGTTCGCTCGATGACAATTTCCAATTGGTCTAGAACGGGATTATTAAGACCGGAGGAAAAAGCCACGCTAGGGGGGCCTGGCCCGTTCTAGGGTATATTGGAGAGACTCCAACGGTCTAGGATAGAGTATCACATTATTATCAGCTAGAACTCTGGTAACTTGCCTAGGTGTTCGGCCAGTCTAGAATTTTGTCGGTTCCCACCCCCACCAGTTTTCCTTCTACCCATCTACCCACCCATCCACCTTACTCTCTCCCGTATCGCGAGACTTTTTTCAGGCTATAAGTATGCTACCCCCACACTTTTGAAGGAAGAAGGCTATTCAAAGTGAGTAATCAACGTTTGATGGTTCCTAATCATGTGGGGGGAGTGGGGATAGTGGAGAAAATAGATCAAATCTTGTTGCCTTTGTTGCACATCGGTTCGATAGCAAAATCATGAATCAACCCATGAGGCTGGATGTCGGATGAAGGGCACGAGAAAACTTCGTCTTTGTAAGCCGTTCGCAAAGCTTATAACTTCCATCTGGCATCGCGGACGCGGATTCTAACAAAAACATTGGTGTAAACGCGACCAGTCTGGGATGACTCCTTTCTTCTAGTAAACAACCCTTCCGTTCAACCTCTGTCAAGAGTATAAATAACTAGTGGTCCCCATATCGCAAGCCCTCAGGAGTATAACAGGATATGAGCAGGCAAGTTTTGAAACTTCAAAACCCCAATAGTAGGTCACGATCAAGATCAAGATCAAACTCTCCCACCAAGCTTTTTGGATCAGTAACTCCTTCCGGAACAAGGTCAAGGTCAAATACTCCATCTCTTTCAGCATCTCCGACAAAAGAGATACTTATGCCCTCAAGCACACTTCAACAAACTGA
This sequence comes from Komagataella phaffii GS115, assembly GCF_000027005.1. NCBI lineage: Eukaryota > Fungi > Ascomycota > Pichiomycetes > Pichiales > Pichiaceae > Komagataella > Komagataella phaffii. The sequence continues at coordinate 1,343,745 of NC_012966.1, forward strand.
TCCCAGTGAGTTGCTCAAGAGCAGTCGTAACGAAATTCGTAAAAGATCTCCTTCATTCACAATCTATCAGGATGATTGCTACTATAGAGACACTCTTCAATATACCCAGCAGAATGAGTTAGCATCAGTAGATGATAGTGATAAAGAAAACGCGGGAACAACGCAAAAGAAAGAAATAACCCAGCCTGCGGTATTATCTTCCCAGAGATCTCCATTGAGTGACCTGTCGATTTACCAATTTCCTGGGTTCATGAATCTGCATAACGCTGATGATAAGTCATCAATTAGCGTCTTGAGGCCTAAGACGCCCTTAACCACCACATGGATGATTTCTACGGAAAACAAATCCAAAAAACTTTACATTCCATCCTTCATAACTCCACCAAAGAGGAACCGTGTTATCAAGTATGTATCCAGTTTAAACAACAAGCAAAAAGGTCCAAAACGATTGGATTTTACAGACGATTGTCGAGACTTGAACACATTGCTTCCCAAGCCCATCTCTTTGCATTATGACAACTTTTAGCATTCACAAGAAAAAAACAGATGACTATTCTCCTTCTTGGCCAATTTATTCTGGTTGGTCTCGCATATTTACGCTTTTATACGATTGAAAACTCCATAAATATCCCATTCTACCGTACTGTTGAGTTTTGAGATCGTTGAACTCTTTACGACACAGCTGCTCTTACTAAGCTACTAAGCTATCACTCTACCAGTCTCTTTATCGGCTTTATTTTCAGGCGCGCCTACCTATTGCCGTCTGTCCTAAGTAATATCGGCCTGCTCTCCGGCCCATCCCCTATTCAACTCTTACTCCTCTCTTCCTTTCCTTAGAAAGAAAGGTACTTAGTTATGGACTTGTCTTCAAGGCTGTCCTCCCTCAGAAACATTGACTCAAGTTCTGACACACTCCCCAGTTACAGCAACCCCAATGACCGAAACATCATCAAGTCCCTGCTGGTCAAAGGAAAGAGTTTGATCGGTAAAGAGAAACACAGAACTTTTGACCTGCCCCAATCCAACAAAGAACACTTTCCTTCACATCCGATTGACAAGAAGACCATACCCCCAGAATTTATATCTCCGGGAGTTCCCCTAGTCAGAGTGACACACAAGAAAAAAGTTAATAAATCATTCAGAATAGATTTTGATAATGGACTACTTGTTTGGGATAGCAAAGCTTCTTCGTCCATAAAGATCAGCAAGATTAAACAGATAAGACAACAGCACCAAGCTTGGAACTATATTGAAGAGCTACAAGTTCCTCGATCATTAACTAAATTCTGGATTTCAATCATTTACATTCCTGCAAAGAAACACAAGCATAATAATATCAAGACACTTCATTTGATTGCCGGCTCAGAAGAATCGTATTCACTGGTGGTTGAAACTCTGACGAATATGGTAGCTTTTAACGACACATTGAGGAAAACTCAGGACCTCATGATGGTGGCAGACTACTGTTGGAATAACATTAGCTCCAATGGAGTGGTCACACTTGAGGGAATCTCGGGATTGATCAATCATTATGACATGTGTACAGAGTCAGACTATATCAAATCTTTGTTCGATACCGTCAACCCCACCGATTGTGCTTTGACCTTTGACCAATTCAAAACTTTCATTAGCCTGCTCCAAGAGAGAAAAGAGGTCACCCAACTATTTTATTATCTGACCTCTCACGAGAGCAACCAAAATCAAAATAATATTACTTTACCAACATTCACGATCTTTTTGAGGGATATACAGGAGGAAACAATGTCCGATAAAGAGATTTTAACTTGCTTCACCTCTCTTGCAATTGCAAACGCTCAAATACCTTTGAGCGAGTTCACAAAGTTTTTTCTTTCTGACTACTTACAACCCATCAAGAACATTCAAAGTGAAGAAGACCTCACACGTCCTCTTAATGAATATTTCATATCCTCATCTCACAATACCTATTTGCTGGGAAGACAAATTGTAGGTATATCTTCTGTGGAAGGCTATGTGAAAGCCCTACAAAAAGGCTGCAGGTGCATTGAAATTGACATATGGGATGGGAGTATTACCACCAATTTGGAGGAGATTTCTCCTCCTTTGCATGATGAGACGAACGATTCTATGAGACCAGTGGTGAAACATGGTAGATCCTTCACAAGTGCCGTTGATCTCAAACAGGTATTGAAAACCATCAAAAAAAATGCATTTATTAGATCATCTTTACCTTTAATCCTCTCCTTGGAAATTCATTGCAACCTAGAGAACCAATTGACAGTAAAGAGGCTAATTTTAGAAACTTTTGGGACTGCATTAGTAAAGGAACCTATCATGGGAAACGAATCATTTTTACCGAGCCCGCTAGAGCTCATGCATCGGGTTTTAATTAAAGTGAAAAAGACTAAAACAGTGAGCAAGTCCGGAGCTGCAAACAATACCAGTACCAGTTTAAGTAGTAGTTTTGGAACAAGCGTATCCGGATTGAGTGAAGATGAAACAAAGAATTCTAGCAAGCTCCCTATTAAGAAGATTTCCAAAGAAAAGATTCACCCTGAGTTAAGTTTTCTTGGAATTTATTTGTCGGGAATAAAGTTCAGAAACTTTTCTTTACCTGAATCCAAATCATTCAACCACGTTTTTTCCTTTAGTGAGTCCAAACTGAAAAGGTTTATGAAGGAAGAAACCAAAATAATTGCCCTTTTGAAACATAATAAACGATATCTAATGAGAGCATATCCTGCTAGATTCCGTTATTCGTCAACCAACTTCAATCCGTTGCCATTTTGGGAGATAGGAGTACCAATGGTTGCTACAAACTGGCAGACGTTTGATTTAGGGCAGCAACTCAACGAGGCTTTATTTGATCAACCATTTAACAGCCCCTTGCAGGGGTATGTGCTGAAGCCCTCAAACCTCAGAAATATCACCATTACATCTAACAAGAAGGTTGATTTGCTGAAAAATCAAGCCTATTGCAAGTTGATCAATGTTAATGTTCAAGTTATTACGGCCAGACAACTTTCTCTTAGCAATTTCAAGAAGCAACCAATCAACCCGTTCGTTGAATTTGAAATTCATGGATGTAATCTGTCTTGCAAAGATCAAGGCAAAATCTTGAGAACAAAAACGGTTCAAAACAATGGTTTCAATCCCTCTTGGGACGAGAACTTCAACGTGTCCTTCAAAACAAATCAGAACAATTTGAATTTCATTAGGCTCTTAGTGAAAAATGACACCGGTAGTTCAACTTATGATGGCAATGACGATAACGAAAATAATAACAACAACAACAACGATAGTAACGACAATTCGGAGTTAATATCTTCCTGGTGTGCAAGATTGGCTTATGTGAAAAATGGCTACAGATATCTACGTTTAGTGGATGCGCAAGGCGAAGAGAGTCTGTGTGCTACTTTATTTGTCAAATTTGATATTACTGAAGAGAGAATAATTACCGATTAATGTATATAGCTTACTTAGTTACTGATTGTGTCTTATTCTACAATTCCATTCTCTCATCTGTGTTCTCCGTCCTTGGCACACCAGCCAACAGTTCCCTTCTGATTTCAGGACCTATATCTCTGTGTCCTCTGGTTCTAATTGTCTCTAATAAGAAATCACGCTGATCGTCAGTGATATCATTCTTGTAGTGTTGGGCGAAAGCAAGGAACGCCTTATGCCACACTAGTGGCATTGGAGGTATCTCAGAGGGTTTATTTGCTGGATCATAGTAGTTCTTCACACTGTCTGCAACTTGTCCATTGATAACTCTGAATCTCATAAAGTAGAAGACCAAGTTGTCAACAGTTTGATAGGGCAATGCATATTTCTTCTCTAGTAAAATTCTGATAAAAACTGTCGTAGCTGGTTGGAAATCTTGTTCCGTTAACCAAGAAAGAGCAGCAGCCGAATGCAATGCTGGAATGGAAACTTTTGCCAGAATGGAGCCTGCAATGATTGCCTCTCTGACGCTACATCTTTCCTCTACCAATGGAAAAAGAAATCCTTTGAAAAAGGCAGCTGGTTTATAGAGTGATTTTTTTAGAGACCTGTACAAATGGTAGTTTAACTTGTGGTCGTCGGAGTCCTCTATGCTGGCTCTGAATCTCTCTAATAGAACCATATGGACAAATTTTGTAGCATCTTTGGAACCAAAATTGGATACAAACAGTTTGGTGGCTTCGAAACACACGTTGGGGGTCCACGCATCTGGATTTGTTACATAAAGGACATCTTCCCAACGTTTTAGCGTGGGAATAACTTTGAATAGTTTTGGAAGCCTACCATGCGTCCAAGTGGTCAAAAGAGTTCCTATAGTTTGATATGCTTGAATGACCTTTGGAGGGAGCAATACTGCATCTACCGGCTTTTCATTTTTCCTCTCTGCTTCTGCTTGTAATTGCTCAATCTTAGCCATCACCTTATCGGCTAGATTGAAACTTCCTTCAGGAAAAGACTGTTCAGACTTGAAATAAGACTGAAATAGTTTGGCATCTTCTTCATTAACGTATTCTTCTTCACCCTCAAATTCGCCATCATACTCTTCACCATCAGACCCTTCAAAGGCCTTCATTTCATCGTACTCTTCCGTAAAATCGTCCTCATCTTCATCTTGTTGTTGACGAACTTGAAACTTCACGAATGGATCATCCACCCTTTTGCCAAACCGATTTTCCTCTGACTCTATTTCTTCTTGTTGATCTTTGGCTAATTGTAAAATCTTTCTAGTTGCCTTGGAGTCAATGATGGTATCTTGATCCTCTCCATCCTTCTGCTCTGAAGTAGAATCTCTTCCAGAATTCTGGGAAGCAGTCTTGAACCTACCAGCTCCATGGACTATATCCTTGTAAAGTGGTTTATGGTGCTCCTTTACCTTGGTTTCACTGGTTGTTAGTTTACCCATATCTGAACTAAAGGATGCAATAAAAAGAAATTCAAACCATAAAGAAAAATTATTAGTACAATGAAGTGAAAATTTCTGTTGCCGCGATTCCGCCTAGAAAGGTTACGTTACAAGGACTTTGCCATAGTTCCTTCTGGCGGACACTTCTGAGGCCCGTTTTCTGGTTCTATACACTACCTTTTTAATGTCAACCTTCCCGATCTCATCACGTTGTGATCTGACATAAACAAACTGTGAACCCATAACAAGAAAAATGGCTCGTTTAGTAAGGAAGAGAGGAGAAACCGAGCCCAATGGGCCTTCTGTGAAGAGAGCAAAGTCTGCTGCATCAACCTTAGCTTCAAGACGGGCTTCTAGACTACCTTCCATCAACGAATTCCCCAAAGCTAAGACTGAAAAGTTAGATCTATTCGTTTTTGGTACAGGCTCGATGTCTGAACTGGGGTTAGGCCCAGCAGCAAGCACAAAAGAGGTCAAGCGACCCAGATTGAATCCACTTTTGAAGAAAGACGAAGTCGGAATTGTTGACTTTGCAGTAGGTGGAATGCACACTCTAGCTTTAGATTATAAGAACCAGGTCTGGTCCTGGGGAGGAAACGACAGCGGAGTACTGGGAAGGGACACCAGCCAAGCACAGGAACAACTAAGAGACATGGACGATGAAGACGATGATGATGAAGATGGTGATTTGAACGAATTAGAATCCACTCCAGGCTTGGTTGAAGGATTGCCAGACAATCAGATTGTTCAATTGATTGCCACTGATAACCTGAGCGGTGTTCTATTGGAAAATGGTGAAGTATGGGCCTGGGGTACGTTTAGATGTAATGAAGGATTACTGGGATTTTTAGACAGTGAAGGAATACAGAAAACTCCAAGACACATTCCAGGATTTGTTAATATCGTCCAAGTAGCTTCGGGAAAGGATCACATCATTGGGTTGGACAACAAAGGTATTCCTTATGCTTGGGGAAACGGCCAGCAATTTCAATTAGGGCGCCGAATCCTAGAAAGAACTAGATTGCAATCATTGGAGCCAAGAGAGTTCGGGCTACGGAAGATCAAGTTTGTAGGATCCGGAGAATTTCACTCTTTTGCTATTTCCGAAAATGGCAAAGTTTACGCCTGGGGATTGAACCAATTTGGACAATGTGGCGTTCCAATTAACATTGAAGATGGTGCTGTCATAGCAAAACCAACTGAAATTGAAGAATTGACTGGAAAGGATGTTGTCTATATTACTGGAGGTGAGCATCACTCTTTAGCATTAACAAAATCAGGAGAGGTTTATGTTTTTGGCAGATATGATATGAAAGAGATTGGTATCAAAAAAGACAATCTTCCTGAGGATGCTTACAAAGATGCCAACGGAAACACTCGTGCAGTTCCTGTTCCAACAAAGTTGACCACCCTTCCTAAGATAAAGGCAGTAACTGCTGGTTCTCATCATTCTCTTGCAATCACAGAATCAGGAGTGGTCTACTCGTGGGGGTTTGCTGATACTTATGCTGTTGGTTTAGGTCCCGTTGATGAAGATGTGGAAACACCAACCAGAATTGAGAATACAGCAACAAAGGAACATGACATCAAAATCATTGGTGCAGGTGGACAATTCAGTGTCAGTGGTGGAGTCAAGTTGACATCTGAAGAAGAAATTGAGAAAAGACTTGACGAGATTGAAAAATTTGAAGACTCCCTTTAAAAAGTTTATTGAAAAGTTCATAAGAGTTTGATTGTATAATGAATGAAATTTATTAATCTATTTGTCAGTTCTAACTAAGAGACCTCTCTTGGTTAAAAAATCTTTAACTTCCTTGACAGTGTATTCTCCTCTGTGAAACATTCCTGCTCCCAAAGCAGCGTCAGTCTCGGTTTTCCTGAACACTTCCTCAAAGTGGGATGGATTTCCTGCTCCAGAAGACGCTATCACTGGTAATTTAGTGGCAGACTTGATGTAATCTATTAATTCCAAATCATAACCAGAGTTGGAGCCGTCTTTGTCAATGCAGTTGCAAAGAATTTCTCCTGCACCCAGCTTTTCACAAGCATAGCAGAGTTCCCAAGCTCCCAAATCGTGAACATTTCTTCCACCTTGACTAGTGACCTTGTAATAACAATAGTTCTCTCCGTTAGGTCCAGGAAATTTGGTTTTTATCGTCTTGTATGGTGTCTTGGAGGGATCAGCGACATAAAATCTTTTTGGGTCCACAGAAATGACAACAGCTTGAACACCATATGAAGCAGAGATAGTTTCAATCGGTGTCAAGCCGGTTCCCTTCTCGTTGTTCCTATAAAATTCCTCTGCAGCCAACACGGCATCAGTTCCAATAGAAACTTTATCAGCACCAGCTCTGAAATACAATGTGGCGACTTTCAATGCTGGAACCTTGGTTCCATCGGGATCAACGACATCTTTAATCCCACCACCGACTGTAAGAGGAACAAACACAGTTTCAGCTGCCCTTTTGAGAACTTCCAGCATAGGAGCGTCCTTGATGGGAGAGTTTCTGAACGAAGTTATATTCAAGAAGGTCACTTCATCGGCGCCTTGTTGATAATATTTTTCAGCCATTTCCACTGGCTTTCCTAAATTACGAACATCTCCGCTTTCACTTTTCTCTCTCACATCGTACTGGTCACCTTTGGTAACGACCAAATCACCAGAGTCATTGGTACGAACATCAAGACATGCAATAATTCTTCTTGTCAGTCCTGTAGGTGTTACTTCAATAGAATCATCCACTTGCAAGTCTGCAGCACTCAAAGGGGAAAATTTCTCTCCTCTAAGAAAACTATTAATAACTGCAAGACCGGCAGCTCCAGATTTCTCGGGATGAAATTGAGTAGCAAATAGATTATCCTTAGCAATGGCCGATACAAACTCTTCTGTACCATATCTGGAGGTGGACAAAGTCCAACCATCAGCCTCTAGGGACTGTTTTTCAGGCTCGCTAAGTATGGCAGCATAGGAGTGGACGAAGTAGTATTTGGAGTGAGGACTTATACCATAAAGTGTCTTGCCACTGTCTAAAATCTTTCTATCAATTTGGACACTGTTCCAACCAATGTGTGGAACGCTTTTACCACCCAAATCATTTGGATTGAACTTAGTCAGTTGTAAAGGAATATATCCCAAACCTTCTGTATCAGGAGATTCACTGGAACCAGTAAAAAATGCTTGCAAACCCACACATATTCCCATCAAAGGCCTTCCAGAATCTATATACCTTTTCAAAGGTTCTAGAAATCCTTTTGCTAAAAACTGGTTAAGAAAGTGTCCATAGTTTCCAACCCCAGGAAGAAACAATTTCGTCGCTGTCTTCAAGTTTTCATCAGCAGCGTCTCGGATAAACTCCACCTCGTAACCAAGATACTCTATAGCATTTTGCAGAGATCTAAGGTTACCGCTTTCGACGTCAATGACGAAAACTACTTCTTTAGACATGACGATGAGTGAAAAGGCTACTCCAATAATAGAGATTCCTCATCTGGCAAATTTACAGATGTTAGTCATCGTGTTCGCGTTTAAATGAGTACGACACGCATAACCTCTTCTTATCGTGACCGTACCAGCCCATCTGTTATTATTTTTGTTATCTTGCGGTTGGACTTTTACCTCTTTACTCTTTTACCAATTTTAGAATCACAACAGGCAACTCGTCTCCAAGTACAAAAGCAATCAATTCCCAATCCTATTTCCCATTCTGAAAAAAGTAAGTAAATTCAATTGTTGCAAAACGTGATAGTCTCCTTCCTTCGGTGGCAACCCTCTTACTAACCCCGTCTAGATGCGATCGCAATTTAAAGACGAACACCCTTTTGAAAAGCGAAAGGCGGAGGCAATGCGGATCCGGTACAAGTTTGCGGACCGTATCCCCGTGATCTGTGAGAAAGTGGAGAAGTCTGACATTCCAGAGGTAGATAAGCGGAAGTACCTGGTTCCATGCGACCTAACTGTGGGCCAGTTTGTGTACGTTATCCGAAAGAGAATTAAGATCCCATCTGAGAAAGCAATTTTTATATTCATTGACGACATATTACCACCAACAGCCGCTTTGATGTCCAAGGTCTACGAAGAACATAAAGATGAGGACGGGTTTTTGTACGTTCTTTACAGCGGAGAAAACACGTTTGGAGATATTCCAGGTGTTGAGGAGATTGAATAAAGAAAAGACCAAAAAAGAGAAAAATCGATCTTCTTAAAGTTAGCTGGCTGGCTTTGTTACTGTTTTTTGATGGTGTTTAACGTTCTAGTTATTATTTAATAATGTGTATTTTCTCCTTTAAACGAGATTCAAACACTTTGCTCTTTATTCTACCAGCACTCGTTCTCATGCATTGTCCAAGGAGGTAATTGATCGAACCAGGCTTGTTTCCTTCCTGTAACTCCTTTACAATGGCTGGGTACGTGTCAAGCACGTCGTCAATGATGGAATCTACTTGAGCCAGTAGCTCGGAGTCGTTGGTGACATCTACCTCTCCCAATTCATATTTCGTAATGAGATCAATTATTGGACCCTCATTCTCAGCAGGATTAGCAAGGAGATGCTCAAATAGAATTTTAGCATTGTTGTTGGTGACTTGTTCTCGGAAGATACAATCGATTAGGTCAGCTAGTTGATGAACAGGGAACAGATCTTCAGAAAAATCTATGTTGTTCTTTGCTAAATATCCCAAAAACTCATGACAGCACCAATTGATTGGGTATTTGGATGGAATGTTCTTCGCCGACGTTCTACTAAACAGAGCATAGTAATAGCCCAGAAGATTTCTGTCGTTCAAAAGAATTCTGGCATCTCTCAACTTGATATTGTAAGGAGGCGACATTAGTTGCGCCAACTGCTCTTCTGGGGTAGTAATCGTCATTTTTTTGATCCTGGTGACAATATCGTTAACATCAAGTACCACTGGTGGAAGTTCGGGGTCTGGCATGTATCTGTAATCTACACTAGACTCCTTATCTCTGAGTCTGAAAGTTTTATTCCCATCCCAGCCTCTAGTTTCTTTTGTTTTAATAGGATTTCCCTTATCAATTGATTTGGTTTGACGTTTGAATTCGTATCGAATAGCATTGACAATTGCAGAAGTGGACGTCATATTCTTGATCTCAACTCTTTCGCCATCATCAACAGACACATTGACGTCAACTCTCATCGCTCCTGCTTCCAATTGTCCCGTTGAGACATCCATGGTCTTCATCAGCTGAAGATATTTCCTGAGAAATGCCTTGACTTGTTTCACGGAATTCAGATCAGGTTCAGTAACCACCTCTATCAAGGGCATATTACTTCTGTTGTAGTCAACCAACGATTTATCTGAAAGATCCTTATACAACGATTTCCCTGTGTCCTGCTCAATTTGAATATGATGTATACGTACGAGTTTCTCATCTTCGTCTATCTCATCAAATCGCTTGGATAGCTTGAGAAATCCCCCACTGCTGATTGGTCTATAATACTGAGTGATTTGATACCCATTCGGCTGATCTGGATAGAAGTAATGTTTCCTATCGAATGTAGAGACTGAATTTATGTTTGAGTTTAGACTCACACACGCTTTTAATGCGGTGAGAAGACATGCCTGGTTCAAAGTAGGTTGACTACCAGGAAGGCCAATATCGAAAAAAGAGATGTTGGTATTCGGTTTGGACGCCTCTGTGGAAGACAATGAGAAGAGTTTTTGCCCCGTTTTTAACTGGGTGTGAATCTCTAGACCACAGACCAGCTTTCTTAACATAAAGAGTGAACAAAAGATTTGTAGATTCAATGATCGTTCTTGATGGGGAGATATTTCAGAATTGCGCTTACATAAGCCGACTAGAGTTTGTTTGTAATAACGAAGTTCTAGAGACATTAATGCGCAAGACAGTGTAATCATCATTGCATAGATTCAGTATAGCCATGTATATCATGGTTGTGTGCTTGATAGCTTTTCAATAATCGGTTCAACGTCGATGTGATTTCGGCTCTCATTTCAATATTCATTACGTAAGCTAAAGTGCCCTATCTTTTTCTAGTTCGACAATACTCCTAAGTCTACAACCTCATGTTCAATGTTTTACTCGACTTACCTAAAACTTTCTCCGTAGGTATCGATGGGAATTTCTTGTCTAGTGAAAACTCACCCTTCCAATTGAAAGGAATCAAACTTGTCGAACCAGGAGTCCACTTTATCCACCTGGAAGACCTCAACCTCAATCTTAGAAGTGGCATTTGGATCAACGGGAAAGACGACCACACATTAGTGATTGATATAAAAGATGGAATCAGTGATCTCTCAGTATTTATTGTGAACCATATGACTAGAGAAATGATCGTGAAACCGTCTACGGACCCTGTAGATGTTGATTACTCAATCGAAGTTGGAAAGATTTTAGACACTATGAGTGAAAATTTCCCGTTAATGGTCAACTATTCATCCTTGAATACCAAACATCCACACTGGGAGTCACTTACCAAGTATATTTCATTTCCTAGGATTTTGGACGTATTGCAAGGTAATCATTGGTTTACTCTTCCCATCTCCACTCTAGATGCGTCAAAGCAAGAGAATGAGTATCTTATAGACAAACTGAGCAAAACTTCTATGGAAAAGAACCCCGATAGGATTATACAATCTCTGAGGAAAGACGACTATCAAATGATATTTTCAACCATTGAGTTCAACAAAACTGCTAGACCGAATGCTACACCCTCTCAGTTGACTCAAGATTCAGTGGATAAATCTTGGTTTGTTGAGACTAAACTGCTTCCCGGCTTACTACTTGAGTTTCAGCTAAGCTTTTTACTGTTCATGATACTCAATAATGCTAGCGCTGCTTCTCATTGGGTTAATATTATCAAAATTATGCTAAATTGTGATTCTTTGGTTGAGATCAATGAAAATCTATTTATTGAATTTTTTGATTGTTTGAGTATTCAACTAAAGATAATCCCAGAGGAACTGGTAGCTTCTTCGGATTCAATGGTGAATTTACAGGCTTTGAAAGAAAGCCTAACCACGTTTAATGAAACGATAGAGAACCCAAAAGTAAGACGATCTTTCAACAGGGTCAAAGATACGCTCAAGCTCCAATTTCAGTTTGAAGATATAGATTTTCTGGATGATATTTGATCAAACTCATTTTTCGGGATAAACTCCACCTGAATACGATTCTTCCAATATGTGTCGATCATTCCTAACGAAGGAAGTCCTAATATTTTTCCCGTCACAGATAGATCATCTAATAACAGAACAGGAATGTTGGTTAGTATCTTGTTGGGTAAGCAGTTCCCTGGCTGACTTTCCATAAACATATTATATGCTGTTGAATGCAGTTTAGGCACATATGGTACGATTTTGATAGTGGCATGCCCAAAGATTGGAAATTCATCTGTTGTTTTAATTCGAATCCAGCAACGGTTGTCAAAAAAAACCCATTCAGACCATTCGTTATTATGGCCTAGGGCAAGCTCTATCATGGGCAACGGCTGATTAGCATGGTATTTTGCAGCCGATATACTCACATTGACGCAGTCTGAGCCCAAATCTTTGTAGCTTGAAATTTCCCAGTTCAATTTAAGCAAGGAAAACTTTTCCGGGTGGCCTTTACCGAAGACCACTCTTTTTAGAATAGAGTAAATACTTCTGGTTGATTTGGACTTCACCCAAGCGCTTTCCACATCTAGGTTTGTGAACTTGTAATGGTAACTTTTCAGGGGGGATATCTTGTAGCATTCTTCATAAAAAAATCTGTTTATAACTAACGGATGATATCTCTTCAGTATCTGTCCAGATAACAATAAACTAAGCCTAAAGGTTGCTGGATCATACCAGATTTGCCCTAGTCGATTCAATTCATGTCGTAATTCTTCCAGACTGGAATATATAGACTGTTGAAACGACTCAATTTCTGATATAACTTGTAAAATATGTTGCTGTGTTAGTGTTTTGGGAATGATAATATCCCCTTTTTGATATACACTGCGCATCAGATTGCGAAATGTTAATGAAGAATCGGTATTTGTATGATCTTCAAACCAAGGAACTTCCAGTTCTCTGCAATATGAGTAGATATCTTTTTTTCTTAATGTTCAGCATTGGCCTTACAATCTTTATGGGAGGTTTTACCGACGATGGGTACAAAGGAAGGGAAGGATAAGAGGAGATATCTTTCATGCATCTCATGCCAAATATTGTACTATTTTGCTTCAATCTCAACAAGAAGGTTTCGACTTGATCTTCTAGTTGATGACCCAAAAATAGATGCTGAATATCATAGTCATAACAATATTTCTGAATATGCTGATATCGTTTCGTTCGGGCTAGTCTTTCAAAATTTCCTAACTGGTGCAATTCGACAGAGTCCAAGTTCCATTTTAGATCTATAATTTTATGCTGTACATTCAGAGGAGCTACCAGTTTTCCAACCTCCTCGGCTTCTTGCCGACTACCTTTTCTGTATTCATGGTTTACTGTCAAAGCTACTATTTCAACCCCGACGTTGTACTCATCTCTGTACCTACTCAACAAACTTGTCAGTGCCATAGAATCAACCCCACCGGACAGGGATATTCCAACACGTCGGGGCAGTCCATGAGGGAATATTTTGACAATATTGTCACTAAATACGTCAAATACTTTTCTGTTCATCCTCTTCCCCCTTCTAAGACGGGCGTAGGATAACAGTAGCCCTTCCAATAGAAGGAAATCAATGCATTAGGCATTTACGTCGTCCGCGAAGTTTTCCATATTAATCCGCTGGTGACGTTCTTCCCTTAGGCTCAAATTTTTTTGACTCATTCTATCATTGAAAGAGTAAAGAGTAATGTCAGAACAGGACACTAGATTCTCCTTCCCCAAGGAAGAAGAACGTATCTTGAGCTACTGGAAGGAAATAAATGCTTTCGAACAATCAAATAAGTTAAATGAGGGAAACAAGAGATTCTCATTCTACGACGGTCCACCTTTCGCCACTGGTACTCCCCATTACGGCCATATTTTGGCCTCCACTATCAAGGATATTATCCCCAGGTATGCCAACATGAACGGTATGTATGTGGAACGTCGTTTTGGCTGGGATACTCATGGCTTGCCAGTGGAACACGAGATCGACAAGAAACTTGGTATCACTGGAAAGGAAGATGTGATGGCCATGGGTATCGCCAAATACAACGAAGAATGTCGTTCCATTGTCATGCGTTATGCTCATGCCTGGAAAGATACCATTGGAAGACTAGGTCGTTGGATCGATTTTGAGAATGATTACAAGACTCTTTATCCTGAGTTCATGGAGTCTGTGTGGTGGGTTTTCAAGCAATTGTATGAGAAGGACTCTGTTTACCGTGGACTGCGAGTGATGCCTTACTCCACTGGCTGCACCACTCCTTTGTCTAATTTTGAGGCCCAGCAAAATTATAAGGATGTTAATGATCCAGCTGTCACTGTTGGTTTTAGATTGGTAGATGATGAGAATACTTTCCTGGTTGCATGGACAACTACACCATGGACTCTTCCTTCTAATATTGCTTTGGCTGTAAACCCAGAGTTTGAATACGTTAAAATTTATGACGAAAAGACCAAGAAGCACTACATTTTATTGGAGTCATTGTTAAAGACCTTGTACAGAAAACCTAAAAATGAAAAATACAAGATCGTTGAAAAGATCAAGGGTTCCGAATTGGTCGGGCTGAAATACCAACCTTTGTTCAATTATTTCTATGACAAGTTCAAAGATCATGGTTTTGTAGTTTACGGCGGTGACTTCGTCACCGATGACAGCGGTACTGGTATTGTCCACCAGGCTCCAGCTTTTGGTGAGGTTGATTTTGAAGCTGCCACTGCCGCTGGTGTTATTGATGAAAAGAGGGTTCCTCCTAACCCTGTTGATGACAACGGAAAGTTCAGTTCCCAAGTTCCAGATTGGGAGGGGGTATATGTCAAGGACGCTGACACAAAGATTATCAAATACTTGACTGAAAAGGGAAATATTCTATTATCTTCCCAAATCAGACATAGTTATCCATTTTGTTGGAGATCTGATACTCCCTTGCTGTATAGAACGGTGCCAGCTTGGTTTGTCCGTGTTAAAGAGATCGTTCCTGACATGTTGAAAAACGTTGAAGCTACTCATTGGGTCCCCCAAACCATTAAGGAGAAGAGATTTTCCAACTGGATTGCCAATGCACGGGACTGGAATGTTTCTCGTAACAGATATTGGGGAACACCTATTCCATTATGGGTTTCTGATGATTTTGAAGAAATTGTGTGTATCGGTTCAATTCAAGAACTGAGAGATCTATCTGGCAACCAAGATATCACTGACATACACCGTGAAAAGATTGACGACATCACTATTCCTTCTAGACAAGGAAAGGGCGTGCTAAGAAGAATCGAAGAAGTGTTTGATTGTTGGTTCGAGTCAGGTTCCATGCCTTACGCTCAAAACCACTATCCTTTCGAAGGAAAGGACGAGTTCAGCTCCAAATTCCCTGCTGATTTCATATCGGAAGGTCTTGATCAGACCAGAGGTTGGTTCTACACCTTGACTGTGCTAGGTACTCACCTTTTCAACACTGCACCCTACAAGAATGTCATAGTTTCGGGTATCGTTCTAGCTGGTGACGGTAAAAAGATGTCCAAGCGTCTGAAGAACTATCCAGACCCTGGAATAGTGTTGGACGGTTACGGTGCCGATGCTTTGCGTCTTTACTTAATCAACTCTCCTGTTCTTAGAGCCGAGACTTTGAAGTTCAAAGAGGAAGGAGTCAAGGAAGTAGTTTCCAAGGTTCTTCTTCCTTGGTGGAACTCCTTCAAGTTTTTAGAAGGTCAGGTAGCTTTGCTGAAGAAGTTGAACCAAATTGACTACAAGTATGATCCCGAAGTCAGGAGTGAGAATGTCATGGACAAATGGTTGTTGGCCACCATTCAATCGCTTATCAAATTTATTCACCAAGAGATGGCTGAGTACAGACTGTACACTGTGGTCCCTAAGTTGCTAAAATTGATTGATGACTTGACTAACTGGTACATTCGTTTCAACCGTCGTCGTCTGAAGGGTGAGAATGGTGTTGATGACTGTATCAAAGCATTGAACACATTGACGGAAGCCCTTTTCACTTTAGTCCGTGCTATGGCACCCTTCACCCCATTCTTGTCTGAGAACATATACCAAAGATTGAGACCTCTTATCCCAGATGCTGTCTTGTCTAAGTACACCAAAGATCCAAGATCGGTTCATTTCTTGGCGTACCCAGTCCTGAACGTATCTCTGTTTGACGAGAAGATTGAGATTGCCATGGCTCGTATGCAAAAGGTTATTGATTACGGACGTAACATCCGTGAGAAGAAGACCATATCTCTGAAGACCCCACTCAAAACTTTGGTTATTCTTCACTCAGATCCAGGTTACCTTGCTGATGTCGAATCCCTAAAATCCTACATTACCGAGGAGCTGAATGTCCGTGATGTAATCATCACTTCAGACGAGGACAAATATGGAGTAGCATATGGGGTTGTCGCTGACTGGCCAGTATTGGGTAAGAAGTTGAAGAAGGATGCCCAGAAAGTCAAAGTAGCGCTTCCTTCAGTGAGTTCTGAAGAAGTCAAGGAATTTTTGAAGACTGGTAAGATTACAGTTGCTGGAATTGAGCTCTCATCTGAAGACTTGAATGCAGTTCGTGGTCTGCCTGAGTCCAAATCTCAAGACGGACATGAAGTCAGAAGTGACAGAGACACTCTGGTTATCCTGGACACTAAAGTGTATGAGGAGCTGAAGACAGAGGGTACCGCACGTGAGTTGGTTAATCGTATCCAGAAGCTACGTAAGAAAGCCTCCTTGGATGCAACTGATGATGTTATTGTACAATATGCTATTACAAATGATACCATTGGATTGGACTCAATAATGAAACAACACGCCGATATGCTAATAAAGACCTGCAGAAGACCGTTGGAACCGTTGGCCGAGACTTCTAAGGACGTAATTGCTGAGGAGGAATGTCAGATCCAGGACACGCTCATCAAGATCCGTTTGCTTAATATCTAGACCCACTTAAAGTAGTATAGAATGCTAGAATAAAGAAAAATCTCTGTATAACGTAATACTCGAAATCCGACCCTGAAAAATTGGAATATTTGTAACGAACATCCATCACCAAAACACACCACAAGTAGATGTCATTTCTTAGTTCCAGCAACGTCAACGTAACGCAGGGAACAGTCCAGGACCTTCAAAATGACGTGGTGGTAGGAAATGGACCAGAAGATTCCATCAGTGATTTGGCCTTCTCACCACAGGCTGAACTGCTGGCGGTAGCTTCGTGGGACAAGAAAGTTAGGGTTTATGAAGTTCTTCCAACTGGTACGACGGAAGGAAGAGCTCTGTACGACCACGAGTCCCCTGTTCTAGCTGTGCATTGGTCTCCCGACGGCACTAAAGTGGCCACTGGAGCCGCCGATCGTCAAGTACGCTTATATGATGTTCAAACTGGTCAGGTTCAAAACTTGGGAATGCACGAGGCTCCGGTCAAAGCACTTAGATTTGTGGAAGTGGGCCCTACTTCTACACCTGTGGTAGTATCAGGAGGCTGGGATAAGACTTTGAGGTATTGGGACCCCAGGTCAGCACAACCGATGGCCACAGTGGCACTCCCTGAACGAGTATACGCCATGGACACTTCACAGAAATTATTGGTAGTAGCAACAGCAGAGCGCCACATAGGAGTCATTGATCTAAATCAACCACAACAGCTGTTCAAGCAAACCATGTCTCCTTTGAAATGGCAAACCCGTACAGTGGCATGCTATCCTCAAGGCAATGGTTATGCAATTGGATCGATTGAAGGAAGATGCTGTCTACAATATATTGATGCAACAGAACAGGCAAAATCTGGCTTTTCATTTAAATGCCACCGAGT
Source organism: Komagataella phaffii GS115 (assembly GCF_000027005.1). Classification (NCBI taxonomy): domain Eukaryota; kingdom Fungi; phylum Ascomycota; class Pichiomycetes; order Pichiales; family Pichiaceae; genus Komagataella; species Komagataella phaffii. The sequence goes on from NC_012966.1 coordinate 1,361,526, forward strand.
ACCACGACCCGCTCCTGCCAAGGAGTCAGACGTTTACTCCATAAACTCCATTCGATTTCACCCTGTCTATGGAACATTTTCTACAGCAGGTAGTGACGGAGCATTCCATTTTTGGGACAAAGATCAAAAGCATCGACTGAAAGGGTTCCCTGCCGGACCTACTAGCATTTCGTCTACAGCATTCAACAGAAATGGTGGAATTTTTGCCTACGCTTATTCATACGATTGGAGTAAAGGCCCTGAAGGAAATTCAGCAAATACTCCAATCCAATTACGTTTACATGCTACTAAAGATGAAGAGGTCAAACAGCGAAACAAGAAGTAAGGGAGCAAGTGTAATATTAGGGCGTAGTGCATTGGTTTATTCATTCGTTGGGCGAACGGAGAATTTCAAATGCGAGAAGGGGGAGTTCGGAAAAATAAATGCGCCAGCGTAGAGCGGAAAAACGCAAAATAGACGAACCTTTTTATGTCTCTAGTCTTTAACATCTATCTTGACTTCCCACGAAAGCTTTTCCGCCAATCTCCGTTCAGCTTTTCTGCCATAGTCTCACGCCATCGCCGTTCTGCTCCTTGACGCGCATACGCAACTAAATAGTACTGTATAGATTGTGAAATTCTGAGTTCATTTCGCGGCAACACCAAGGTTTATGGTACATCCAACATCACCACACAAATGCTGGATGAAAACTGCTCCCTTACGCCAATAAAACCTACCACGCAAGCTGACTTTTGCCTACAACACCAATTAACGCCCCAACAGCAATCTTAATTTCATCAATACACAGTGAATTGTGCTTAATATTGTTCACAGACCATTTAGCGTTTTTGTCTAACGCCTATTCTTTGTATTGACTTATCATAATGAACAAGCCAAACGGGTCTGAACAACAACCACCGTCACGCGGAATGAAGCAAGAGTCAGGAGGCCCAGTTACTTCATCTACGACGCCGGGTACCAATACTGGCCTAGAAAACTCTCATTCCATGGGGGCGGATATGGAGCCTGATGTTGGTGCTACCTCTCCTCGCCATCTTCTTAATGGGTACATTTACGATTATTTAGTCAAATCTAACATGCAAAATTTGGCTGATCAATTTGCCCAAGAGACGGAGCTCTTAGAAACAGACTTGACAGTACCAATGGATACGCCTTCAGGCTATCTTCTAGAATGGTGGATGGTATTCTGGGACCTTTTCAATGCCCGCCTAAAGCAACGGGGTTCACAGAAGGCCCACCAGTATATTCAGTTGAACATGCTACGACAACAGCAACAGAGGACCATGCGAAATACAGCCCGTGTTCAAAAAGTCCCGTTGAGGCCACACACCCAATCATCTCCTTCAATGTCACAGACTTTTATTCCACAGCAGCCTCAACAGCAAGCACAGGGACAACAGCACGCCCAGGCTCAAGCCCAAGTGCAAGCACATCAGCAAGCCCAACACCACGCGCAGGCACAAGTGCCAGTGCAACCGCAACAGCACCAGCTAGGAGGCCAAACTCAACAGCAGCAATCCATTAACACTGGGTCTCCTGCGGGTCCAAATGCTATCAACTCGCGTGTTCAACACTTAGCACAACAACAGATGAATCACCTTCGCCAGCAGGCGACTGCCACTACGCAACAACCTATCCCGCAACAGAATATCCCATCAAACCAACAGGGTCCTACAGGCCCTTATCCTACTTCCCCTTCAAGAAGACCGAGATTACTGTCTAACGAATCGGGTGCAAGTGCACCCTCTGTAATGACAAAGTCACAGCTCCAAGGAGTCCCTCCCTCACAACAACCACACCAGCAGCAAGGTCAGCAGGTAGGCCCCCCTAATCAACATCAAGGTCAATCTTCTTCCTTTTATTCGGGCATGCCTCCTCAAGGGGTCGTGGTTCCTCATCAGTTCAATCCTCAGCAGTATGCCAATATGCTAGCAAGACAACAGCATGTACAAGCTCAACAACAGGTTCAGTTACAACAGGTCCAACATGTACAACAGAGACAACAGCAAGACCAACAACAACACCGCCTGTCCGCCGGTTCACCGGGGCACCCTTCATTTGGCGTTTTTCAACAACCTCCTCCGATGTCAAACCATAATCAGGTCATGATCAATCAGCAGGGAGAAACTTTTTTTGATCCACATTCTCCATATGCTCAACCTAACGGGTACCCCCAGCCACAGCAACAACAACAACAACAGCAACAACAACAACAACAGCAGCAACCGCAACAGCAGCAGCAGCAGCAGCAGCAACAGAAGCAGCAACCACCACCACCACCACGACAGCCTCAGCGCCAACAAGCGATGGCCATGGCTCCTCTGCCTCACTCTACTTCTGCCGCCGGTACTCCTCACTCGTCCACCACACCTAGATTCTCGCAACCTGGTCCTGTTTATCAGCAGCCTTTACCTGCATCTCAACCGCAACATTCTCCGCCTTCTTCTATTCAGCAGCCGGAGCTAGTTCCAACTCCAGGGTCACAACATCAGCAAATAGCACAACCACAATCACAGAGCCAACACCAGCAATCGCAACAGTCTCAATCAAGTGCTTCTAAAATTGTAGGTATACAGGAGTATCAGAAAGAGCTAATGATGCTTGAGAAACAGAACAAACAGCGTCATGACATGGCATGTAAGAAGGGAAGCGGGCATTTTTCTAACTTTGATCCAATTCCAGAGCACACACCGCCCGAACCAAAATTTAATGTGAATGTAATGCTCCCTCCCCAGAACTCTGCAGTGGTCACGAAGAATACTCCCGGAACTTCACCTGGTACACAAACTCAAAACACTGCACATAGTACTGGTAACACTTCTGCGGGGTCTACACCAAATAATGTCGCACCTGTACGAAAGAAAAAGGAGCCAGCTAAAAAGAAGGCAAAGAAAGCTACTGAGCCCCCGACTCCCACTACTCCACAGACTCCAATTGCAGCTAGGACACATCAAAACTCTACAGGCGGCATTCCTGGTAATAATGCTGCTACTAAGCGACGAAAACGGGAGCCGCTGGTTGATCAAACTGTTTCACCTAACCTTAACGAAGCTTCCAAGTCAACAAAGACCGGAAAAATTTCATCTCAAACTGACTTTACAGGTTCTGACAATGGATTCTTACAGGATTTTGGCGATGGAACTGGTCCTCCCACTGGAACCGATGATATGGAATTTGATTTTAACAGTTTTCTTAATAACGAAACTGGCGAACCTAATAGTTCAACCATTCATTTTGACAATGTATTCAATTGGGGAGAAGGTACCGAAGCCGGAGATTTATAGACATGAACCATTGTCATACTATATTAATTCATTTCAATTCTACGAATGTTTTTACCACCTTAATATTACTAATTGTAAATTTATGTATTCTTTTTTTCTGCAGGGACCGATTGAGAAGGAAATAACTGTTCGTTGGTAAAAATGAGAATCAGGATAAGTAGTAAGATAGATACCAACAACGCGGAACTTTGTTCTGTAGCTGGGAAAACCAACCAGCAATACTCGTGAGCGGCATAAACAATAATAGATGCTATAAAGTTCAGACGAGCCTTGTAAAGGAGATATGGCAAAGAGAACGCATACCAGCTTAGGAACTGGTAGTGTAAAGATCTTGCAAAAAGCACCCCTATTAAGTTGGTAGTAGCCATGACGGTGTAAACAAAATCTGGGCTTCTTTCTGGGTCGTTGATAATATTGGTTGGAGATAAGGTTGGCTTCCAAAATTTGAAAATGTCCAACACAAATCTACCAAGCGGTTTTCCAATGTTTTTAGGAGAGAGGAACTTGAGGATGAACAAGACTAACGTAATAATATGGAGAGCAAACAGGAGCTGGTGAAAATGGACATTGTTGAAAGTTTCTTGGCTCAAAAAGCGCCAATTAACCGTCCACTTATAAAGAAATTGGCGACTAAAGTCAAAAGCCTGTCTAAAGTAGGCAGAACGAATTTCATTTGCCTGATCATCATAGTGCAACGGTAAAATGAACGAATAACCGACTCCTACTTGCACCAATATCAAAACTAGAACAGGTGCCAAGGCTTTAATCAAATTTTCGTCACAAATGAGATATATGAGTAGTAGGAATGCTGGGAGGTATAGCAGCGCATTCATCTTTACAGAGATGGCTAAACTGTACGTATCTGCAGCAATCAGGGACAAGATAAATGGAATAGTTGTGCCATCTTTCCTCCAGTAACTTGCTTGTTGAAGGATGATTATAGTTGCCAACATCAAAAATGTTGTTAAACAGTCATTGAAGAGTCTCAATACAAATATTGAATGCAGTCTCTTGGACGCTACCAACAAAACAAAATAAACCGGAGGTATTTTCCCTAAGCCAGAGAAAAAGTAGGAGCTGATGGATAGTAACAAGCAACCTAGGTATAACCAACCAAATGCTTGTTGAACGAAACTGACGTCTTCTCCACCATCACTGTACCACGAAAGTACTGAGTAAGCATGAACATGGCCGGCTGGGTAAACCAATGGACCGGTGTCACCAAATATGTTGCTATAATCTAATTCTCCTTGTCGAATTTTAAAGATTTGTTGCATATATGAAGAAAAATCAATATCTGTGTAGGAAACAGTGCCAATGATCACCTTGATAACAATGGAATCAGCTAACCATAAAAGAGGTGCAACGAAGACACTAAAATCTGGGTTAAATAAAACGTTTTGAATAAGAGCCACTAAATCACCGATAACATTTTTCAGCGTAAGCTTTGGCCTTTCAGCTGGCTCTATCGGAGGCATGGTAGGGATATGTTGTGAGGTAGAAACCAAGCGAAGTATCGAGGGTTATCCAGATAATTACAGTAGCCAAGATAAGAATGAGAACAAAAGGAGATAAGGCAAATACGAGGGGAAATAAATAATTTGCCGTCATGGTCTGCTGGGGCCTTAGAAACCTATACTGTTAGGACAATCACTGTTGCGCTCAAAGTGTGCTTTTCGAAATAGTTGTATCTGGTGTGTACGTTTATTTCTGTGAGATATTGGCTTGCACAGGATATTGCCACAACCTATATGTCTATAACTCTATACTACAATTTTTTCGTCTAATACAATCTCAGGTCTGATTCATGCTTGGGAGAGTTTCCAAGCATTTCAGTTGTGCTAGACAAAGATTATCAATATTCTTTTTGAATCTGACCGGGTTTTTCCGTTCTTTCATCCAACTGAAAAAATAATTATCGCCCGTAGGCAACTGGTCATTGACGAAATTCGTCACCAGCAGCCCAGATTCATTAATCATAAAGCTGTGTATAGCCTTAAGTTATAGGGAACATTAAGGCTGAGGCACAAAATATCAACTGCCTTCGGTCTGATAATTCGAAGCACTTCTCGAAATCCTGTATCCAAGCCAGCCCAGTCACTTAATTATATGGTACAACAGGTGTCTCTGGTATCTAGAATCCAAGAGTCTCAACTGCAGTTGATCTTGGAGACGTTGAAGTCTCTAACGGGTATGGTGCCCGCAAGGCTCTCAACTTATACTGTTATTTTAACTCCAAAGTTTCCTTATAGTCCTGAGTTCCAGACTGGAAAAGTCAACCAAATCGAACAATACAAGATGAGAATGTCCACCGAATGGAAACAGGACGTTGAGGATCCTATTGATAACACAATTGAATTAAAAGACTTTGAATTGTTTAATAAGAAACATCTTGAAGCTCTTAATAAGGAAAATCGTATATGGACCCTTCAAATATCGGACGTTCCTTTGGCAGGAAAAAGAGCCGTTTCTTCACAGACACTCTACGAGTCTACTATATGTAGCACGGATGATGTGGTTGGATATTTAGATGAGCTAGGATACATGCCTGAAACCCAATTTTGGACTCATGGTTACAAGTTCTACAGAAACGATATAGTCATTGCAATCTACCGAGTCTTTATGAAACAGAAACAGGAAAGTGCTCCAAATTCCAAAGAAAATACCGCTGCAGCAACTAATGGATCTACCAGATCAGATACTGCTATCGAATCTAAGAATACTGACGGTATGAAAATTGAGCTGGACATGGACATAGATATGAAGATGGATGTAGATTCTAATCCAGAGAGTAATCTGGAGACCAAAGAGGAAACGATAGAACCAGAGACTAGGCTAGAGCTCATTGACAAAAGTAGAGAGTTTTTATCAAAGCATACGTGAATGTAGCTAAGATGAGTGATGTTGAGAACTTGTCAAGGGCTACTTCGCTGTTGGAACATCTGAAATCAGAATTAGAGGGGTTGATTGAATTCTCCATCCCTAATAGAGCATCAATGGATAGTAGAATTGGTTCCAGACTCGCTAGTAGCATATAGTGTGCTAATATCATTTACCGGATAGTAGTTACCGACATCAGACATCTCCTTCTCGGTCTTTAGAATCGTGAAATCTTGCATCTACTCTAGTTAAAACTATCTCAGGTTTTTCCGTATCCGAATCGTTCCATGAAGGTTGGCCCTAGCTTTTTTCTTGGAAATATTGGAGTCTTTGGACCAAGAGTTATGGCTTCTAAGCCTTTCTTATCTCCGGCTTTTAACAATGCCTTCAAAAGGATCACAGTTCAATCATCATCTCTAGTAACTAAGATACCCAAGATTAACCTTAGAAATTTCGCCACCTTCAACCAATTGAGAATGTCTGGATCTAGCTGGTCAAGAGGAAGTAACTTTTCCAACTTAAAAACAGCAGCTTTGTTCTCTTTGGTGTTCTGTGTCGGTACTACATTTGCCACTCCATATCTAATGAAGTATACCCCACTGGCGATTTTCAATAAGAACCCAAGTTTGCTTGTGTACAGTTTGATTGGAATCAATGCTGCTGTTTTTGCTCTTTGGAAGGCGCCTCAATACTGGAGGGTCCTCAGTCGTTATGGTCTTTTGGAGAAAGATGCTAGGTTCAATAAATGGTCAATGATTGGATCTGCTTTTTCCCATCAAGACTTCTGGCACATTGGTATGAACATGCTAGCGTTGTACAGTTTTGGGACAACAGTAGCCAGCTATGTTGGTGCTTCCAACTTTTTAATTATGTACCTCAATGGTGCTGTTCTTTCATCACTTGCCTCATTAGCCTACCCGGTACTGGCGGGTGTTTCGTCTATGGGCGCTAGTCTCGGTGCTTCAGGTGCTTTATTTGCTATCTTGGGCTCATTTTCATATTTGTTTCCTTACGCAAAAATTCTTTTATTTGTGTTCCCTATCCCGGGTGGTGCTTGGATTGCATTCTTGGCTTCTATAGGATGGAACGTTTGTGGATGTGTGTTCAGATGGGGATCGTTTGATTATGCTGCCCATCTTGGAGGTTCCCTTGTCGGTATTTTCTATGGTTGGTTGATTGATCAACGTAGAAAGGAGTTCAAGAAGAATACCAGAACTGTATGGTGAACAGTTTGAACGCTAGAGATGGTATTGTTGCAGAGTATAGTATCACTATGTACATATTTATTATTTTCATTCTTTACCTAATTTTTCATTGACAACATAGAAGCCTTCTGATTTAACTGAAGCCAGGTCTAAAGGATTCCATTGCCCTGTTTCACCCTTCTTTGAACTCTGTCTAAGTTCACCAGTAGCGTTACGAATATCTTGAAATTTCAGAGGAGAATGTTGAGTTTCAATCAAATCAAACTCCTTGCATTCTATCTCCTGTAGTTTGTTCATCATGGTCAGTTGTGCATTAAGGTCATTTAGTAGTTGTCTTTCCTTTCCAGCGTCTAAGTCCGTGGACAACCCAGATAGCTGGAGAAGCCTGTGAAGTTTGGGTGTATCAATTTCCAAGGATTTCTGTGAGCCCTTCAAAAGGGTTTTTGTGTCCCATGTAGGTTTTTTCAAGTACTCCTTGATCTGCTCTAAACTTTGAAACTTTTGACCCACCCTGGAGCTGTAATTCCTCACAGCTGTCCTGAACATGTAGGATGCTAAATGAGTAGTAACTGATGCGCGCGATAGTCTAGTGCCTAGATGCCTGTTACGTAAGACGAATAACTCAAAAGTTTATATGTTAAGATCAGTTCCATCTTCAAAACTGTACTCTTAATCTTAGAGGTAAAGTACGACGAAATGGAAATTTTTACGTATTTGTTGATATACTAGCTCATCATCTTTTTTTGTTCTACGTTTTGGTCAATTATGCCTACTCTAAGTATTTCCATACTATTCTTCCGGGTAACCTCATCGTAAAATTTTTTTGAATCTCCTAATAAATTTTCATTTCAGTATTGTTCTTTCTCTTAGCAAATCAATAAACTAGATGGGTGGAACTGTAACAAGGAAATACAAATCCGGTAGTGCCGTTGATTTCATCACCAGAGCAAATGCAATCAAGAAACTTCAAGTTTCTCTGGCCGACTTCCGTCGTTTGTGCATCTTCAAGGGAATCTACCCTAGGGAACCCAAGAACACCAGGCAAGCCAACAAAGGTTCTTCAGCTCCTACCACTTTCTACTATACTAAGGAGATTGAATACTTGATGCATGATCCTATCTTGCGTAAATTCAGAGAACAGAAGACTTTTGCAAAGAAGCTGAAGAGACTTCTAGGAAGAGGTGATCTGGATGACGCAAAGAGATTGGAGTCTAGAAGACCTAAGTACAAGTTGGATCATGTAATCAGGGAAAGATATCCAACTTTCATGGACTCTCTTCGTGATTTGGACGATGCTCTTAACATGTTGTTTCTTTTCAGCAATATGCCAGCTAATGACAAAGTTGGTTCCAATGTGACGAAACAAGCTGAAAAACTTTGCAACCAGTGGTTGGCTTACCTAGCAAAGGAGAGACTCGTTAGAAAAGTTTTTGTCTCTATCAAGGGTGTTTACTACTCTGCGATTGTTAAAGGTCAAGAGATCCGTTGGTTGGTGCCTTTCAAGTTCCCCCAGAACATTCCAACCGAGGTCGACCTAAAAATCATGCTCACCTTCTTGGAATTTTATTCCACTTTATTGACCTTTGTTTTATACAAGCTCTATACCGACAGTAACCTAGTTTATCCTCCAAACATTGACCCGACTACTTTAAAAACAGTTGGAGGTATTTCAACTTATGTCTTAGATCAAAAGGACGGAGCTCAATCTCTGGTTGGCGACCTCAAGGATACCAAGCAAGAAGGAACTCAATTGAGTAAAGACGAACTTTCCAAAGCCTTGGCTGCAGATAACCAGGCTGAGGAAACTGAAGCTCAAGAAGAAGTTGAAGAAGAGAACGTAGAAGAAGCTTCGCTAGACAAATTTGAAGACACAAGCAAGAACGCTGGAGACAAATTGGAGCAGCCATTGGAATTCAACAATGCTACTTCTAATTTATTCCAGAACTTTATTTTCTTCGTTGGACGTGAAGTTCCTTTGGATATTTTGGAGTTTTTAATTGTGTCATGCGGTGGTAAAGTCGTTTCTGAAGTTGCTCTAGATGTTGTTGGAGCTTCTAATTATGATCTCTCTAAGGTCACTCACCAAATTTCTGATAGACCAAAGATCTCTAAGAAGGTTCAAGGAAGAATTTATATTCAACCTCAATGGGTTTTTGATTCCATCAACAAGGCCACTTTGTTGAATGAGTCTGATTATGCTCCGGGAGAAACTTTGCCGCCACATCTTTCACCATGGGGAGACTCTGGTAGTTATGATCCTGAGGCTCCAGTTGCAGAGGATGAGTTATCTTCGCAAGAAGAAGAAGGAGAAGAGGAGGTTGAAGAAGGTTCCGAAGAAGACGAAGATTTGGTTGCTCAAAATGAATTAGAATTGGAGGCTGCTGGAAAATACACCGATGCAGGCAAGGAATCTAAGAAGGAGAAAGAGAAGAAGGACAAGAACATCAAAAAGAAGATTGAGAAGGAAGAAAAGGAACAAGAGGAAATGAAGAAGTTTTTGATCTCCAACAGGAAACGTAAAGTATACGAAAATATTAAGGACGAAGCTGATAGAGAAGAGAAGAGACAAAAGGACCTTAAAAGAAAGAAGATTCAACTTCAAAAGTCTAAGAACCAGCCCAAAGAAGCTGATAGCTAATAGCATTTTGTACCATAGAATAAATTAAGTTTCTATTTTTTTGATAGGCGTAACATTACTACAGTTGATTGATGACTTACAAACCTTCGAACTCATCGGTCTCGTCAAAGTCCAATCGTTTTCTACCTGTACCTTGAAGCGAAGCTAATTCTCTGGAAGCAACTTGTTTCTGGACTTTCTTGGTCATCCTTTCAATCTCTTCCTCCGCATTTTCCGCATCCTGTTGAGCATACTCCATGACCAATCTACGACCTAACAAATGTACACCTTGCAGTTGGTCCATGGCTTGTTCGGCCTCCTTGAGTAAAGAAAATTCAACAAAGGCAAAACCTCTGGCCGAACTGTCGAATTTTTTGGGCACTCTTGCAGATTTGAGATGACCAAAGGAACTGAATAACTCCACAATATCTTTTCTAGTAGCTTCGAATGGTAAATTCTTAATGATAATTTTACTTGTTTTACTGGACCTAGCTTTCTTCTCGTTTGTTCCAGATTTTCTATGAGAGAGTTTCAATTGCAACCTGTGTCCATCTAATGGCTTTCCGTCTAGAGTTGAAATTGCCAGTTCAGCTTGCTCCTTCGTTCTGAACTCAACAAACCCAAAACCCATGGATAAGGTCTTGCCCGGATTCTTCGCATCAGGTTTCGTCTTAACAGTGGCCACAGTAAAACCTTCTAGAGGCTTAAACGTATCCGTCAGTGTTTGGACAGTTGTGCTGAAACTTAGATTTTTAACGAATACAGAAACAGTTGGTCCTGATGGAGTTAAAGCTTCATCAGATTTGTCAGTGTCCAAAAGATCACCACCCGTAGCTTTGACTTCCTTCCCTTCTTTCTTTTCAGCAACATCTGGAGCCTCATTAGAGTTTGGATCTCTAGTGAACAGACCTGTAGGGCCTTTCTCCAAATATATGATCGATTTCTTGAACCTTCTGTAGGCCAGCTTGGTGAATGCCGATCTTCCAGATGGGGCATCACGAAATTCAACAACGGCAATGGTCCCGGCAGGAGGCATCAAAACTCGTTTTAACTCTCCATATTGGGCAAAAAGATCAGTAATTTCGTCCAGAGATGTACCATAAGGGAAATTTTTTACCAGAATGACTTTGTCGTCTCTTTCCTTCGTGTCAAATTTTGTCAAATCAACGCCTTTAGATTCGAAATACTTTCTGACATCCCCAATTACATGGGCTTCAGCAAGTGCCTGTTTCACAGCAGAGCTACTATTCTGAGGATCAATCAATTCTGTCTTTGAGATTCCTAGCTTGTCAGCCACAGACGACAGTACAGCATCATTGTTCATGTACAGGGAATTCCAGCTGAACACACTTTTTGAAGCGTCAACTTTCTTTTTCAATTCTCGTTGCTTTTTTAAGGGCAGGTTCTTAATGTCAAACTCATCCAATCTATGGTCTTTTTTGGGTTGAGCAGGAAGAATGTGAAGAAGTCTTCCTTGGAAAATTTGTTTATCAAGGGACTTGTAAGCCTCAAGAGCCTGTTCGGGATCTTGAAATTTGACATAAACAAACCCTTTTGAAGCTCCAGTTCTGGTATCAATGGCTACGTGGACTTCATCCAATTCTCCGTATGTTGAAAATAATTGCCTAAACTCTGCTTCAGTAGCTGTGTAGGAGATGTTTCTTACGAACAGCCTGCCAGTTTGAGAAATGATTTTAATGTTTTGATCTTCTTCAGATTCTTCTTCTTGGACAATTTCTGTCTGCTGTTGACTAGAAGTTTGACCGTCTTGTGACTGTGTTGCTGTTGTTTCCTCCTCGTCGTGCCCTGGCCTCTTGTGTTCTGTGTCTTTGGTTCCATTTTGTTCTTTGTGGGAAGGGTTATCGCTCATTCTTTTTCGTCTCTGAATTAGCCATTCCAAATCAGTCATACTATCATCTGCAGGTGCTACTTCACTAAGAGGAATCATCTCTTCCTCCTCCTCCGACTCATTGTCTTCGTTTGATTTTTGGAAGTCATCATAGTCGTCATCACTGGCATGATCTGAAACATTAGGGTCATGCTGAGCACTATCTGTGGTAGGCTCTGATTTATCCCTTTTGGCTAGAGCTTCTACCAATGCTTCATTAGTTGGTCCACCTTCTCCAGAAACGGCAGAGTTATCAGCCCAGGTTTGTGTTTGACTACCTGGTCTCAGAGCATTCATGAAATCTCTCAATTTGTGATCTTTAGCAATCTGTTCGTCAATTTCCCTGATTGGATTGGTCTTGTTCTTTTTCATAGGTGCTTCTTCCAATCTCTTTAATTTTTCTTTCAGTATCTTTGATCCTGTCCTCGGCCAGTCTTTTTTTTGCTTTGAAACTGAGCGGAACATTAGAATCTGCAAAAGTAACTGCCAACTCAACAGATATTCTGGCTGTATCAATGAAACTATCGTTGTAGTAAGAAGCGGCTTTTTCTGCATCTTCAGCGTTTTTATAACCGATGAAAGCAAATCGCCTTGATTCACCAAATCGATTTTTCATAAGTTTGACATCAGAGACGTCTCCCTGCTTAGAGAAATAAGCCTTTAACTTATCCTCCGTATAGTACTTTGGTAGCCCTTTCACAATTAGTCTTGACATCAGTTAGTGAAAAGTTAAGTTTAGAGTCTGATTTTTATACCATAGATTTTTTTTATTTTTTTTTTTTTTTTTGTAGGGCACAACAGAATCTTGTAATGGGCTAGTACATATTGAGCCGCATACAAAACCATCAGTCTACAAATACAAAGTGTACCGACAACCTTTTTAACCTGACGGACTGATGGAAACCCTACAACAGATCGGCATCTTTGACAAAGATCGCAAGTTTGTTGCCTACAAATACTCGCATGCTTTAGTTCCCCTCGGGATTCTCGTTTTCTACGTTGTAATCTATCATATCTTGTCATTTACGCTGATCGTACCCAAACTAGCGTTTGCGGAAACAGCAGACCGATTTAGAAGGCGATCAGCAGCTAATTTTTGGCGATTGGCCAACTACATGCTAAAACTAAACTGTGTCAAAATTGAGATAACGGGAGACGAGCTGGAGGTTGATTCTGCGGTTCTACTTTCCAACCATAGATCAATCGCCGACTATATTGTGATATCTGCCTTGGCCCAGAGTCTAGAAGATAAAGGAAGGCCAGAAATAGACCTGGTATCAGTCAAATTTTTTTCGTGGTTCAGCTTGTGGGGACTTCCCAATTTGAACGTTTTCAATAACATTCTGAGCTGTGATGAGAATTGGGAATTGGATACTAGTACAACATACAATACTTTCAATCCCTCTGTCGTATCGACCAAACCTGAATGGATCTCTGTTTTTCCAGAAGTGAATATCTGGTCTGCTGAAAATAACGAACTGCTGAACGAATTGAACGAAAAATACTACCTCCCAAAACTGCAAAACGTTCTGTATCCGAGGTTCTCGTCCACGTTCAATGTGATCAATGGCCTTTACAAGTCCTCTTTTAGTAAATTGTATGATATCACAATATTGTACTATAAAAAGAAGGCAGCAGACCCACAAAAAATTGTCAAAATGTCCCAAACTGAAACTGCGATACAACTGGAAAGTTCAGGGGAACCAGATGAAATGGTTAGAACTACCTTGTTTGATAGCCCAAGTCTGTTGCAAGTCTTAGGTGAGTACCCCTCTAGCTTTGTTGTCAGAGTCCATGTCAAATTGAAGGCCCTACCAAGAATCCCACTGAAAAGGAAAAAACTAGAAAAGTGGCTTGAAAAAGAATGGGTAGAAAAGGATAAACTATTGGAACAGTTGCAAACTACCATTTTAACCAATCATCTAAAGGAAAAATAATATTAAATATGCTGCTGAATATCAATAAATTATTGGTTGATTGACGATTTTTTCAATTCCTCAGCTAATTCATCAACAACTTCATCGCCTTTGGTAATCTCCACTCCAGCGATTTCTCTGTCAAGTTTTTCCTGCAATTGATCCAAGTCGGTATCATCTTCTTCGTTGTCAGTTTCTTCTTCCTCTTCCTCCTCATCTTCTTCCTCGCTGTCAACTTCTTCCAAATCATCTAACTCGTCCAGTTCACCGGTACCTCTTTCTTCAAAAATTGAGCTAAGCTTCTCGATCAATGCAGAATCTTCTTCAAAACGGTTACCATTCAATTCCAAAACTTTCAGGTTTGGGAACTTGTCAATAGACTCTACCAACAATTCTAGGGAATTGGCTTCAAGTTCATTGTATTGCAACTTAAGAATCTCCAATTCTTTACTGACATCCCCTTCCTTCAGAGCTTTAGCAAATTCAAAAGAACCTTTGGGGTTCAGTAAACAGTCGTTTACATTAATTTCCTTCAACGAGGACCAACTAGGAAGGGAAACACTAAGTGCCTTAGCACCTTTAAAAGTGAAAGTATTGTCCTGCAAATCAAAAACTTTTAGTTCGGTATTTGCTTTCAATCCTTGAAGAATTAACTTGCTTACACCGGCGGGCCTAATACCATTTTGGTACAATCTAACACTCTCCAAATTCTTATGGGCTCTAAGACCAATGGCCAGATAGTTAACCGATCCACTTTCCAGTCTGTTCCTTCCACAGTAGAAAGTTTTCAAAGAGTCAGGAGCGTTTTGGGTCTTGGATTTGGCAACACTCAACTTGTACAATGATTTTCCGATTCTAGAACCAGCATAAGGACCCATACCATTATTAGATAGGATCAGGTGTTCCAAAGAAACGGCCTGGGCCAAGAAGCTCTCAATCGGATCAATTGTTTGCAAGCCAAATGCATTATCGCTGAGATTCAACACACGGAGTTTATGACATTCTAGCAACGCTGGAAGCAGATACCCTAGAGATCTTGGAATCTCATCCTTTAACCTTCCAGTAAAGAAGTCAGCAAAATTAACTTCAACAATGGTTTCAGCATGCTTCAATAACGCTTCTGCTAACAATTTACTTGGATCCACGCCGATGGTGTTGCCACTAAAGTCAATTTTCTTCAAATGAGGAATCTTGTTGAGCTCTTCAAGATATGGTGATATGTCATCGGGGGTGTCAAATTTCAGTGATTTGTTTGAGATGGAGTAGGTCTCTTCTTCCTTGATTCCTAGATCAATAACGAACTGAGTCGCCATGTCGCCGCTTATTATGTGTTACGTAGTTGATGATGAGAAATCAAGTATGGGAAAATTGTACAAGCTAAAAACGTACACATGAAAGGACATGTTACTGCCGTATTCGGAAATATATATCATTTATTTCGAAAAGAGTTGTCGTTGCTGGAAAAAAGTATATAGTCTATCACAAGGAATGAAGTTTCCAAATTTTCAATAACTCTACGCTTGCCTTGTTACATATAACTTTATGATTGTCGTTAGTGGTATATTGAGACATAAAAAAATATTGTATTCATTTAGTTCTTCTTTGGAAATAATGGATCACCGATGTTCTTTCCTCTTAACTTGACCCCTAAAACTCTCTCCATCTTAGCCAGCAACTGCTGGTTAGGGACAGCTCTACCAGCCTCATAGTCGTTGACAACATTTGGTTTTTCGTTGATCTTTGTGGCCAATTCTTTTTGGGTCAATTTCTTGTCCAATCTCGCTTTAGAGATGGCCTTACCAACGTTGGCATCAATCTTCTTTGGAGGTACAACGTCTGTTTCACGGTCGATCTTGGTTAACTTCTGGCCCTCAGGATCAGACTTTGAATTACCGCTGCCATATTTCTTTTCGACGGCTATGACGCTACCAGTTCTTCTGGCTTCATTGATGGCACCTTTAGTTCTGGCGATGTTCTCACGAGGTCCGGAGCCTCCTACACGGGCTTTTCTTCCAATAACGGTAACAGAGTCCCAGTCTTCAGACATGATTAATTATTGAGATAGATAGGATTAATAGTCAGGATGGCAAAGCGATGTGGTGAGAGCGATTCCTGGAGAACATCAGAGAAGGTTCGGGGCTAGGTCGGAAATAATGAATTCCGGGAACATCGTGACCGGAACTTAATCTCCTAAGCATATTTTGGCTCACTAGACATTGAAGCTGCGTTAACTATTACCATCGGTGCTGGTTGAGCCAATGGCTGTAGTTGACCATGGTGAGAGATGAACTTCGTAGATAACCTAAAAAGTTGCTTATTATTAAACCCTGCGAATATTGGGAAGAGCGCAAGCTAACTAGTACCCAGACCCATTGACTCTAAAATGGACCAAATTCTTTGCACCTTGTCACACACTTTTGATGTTTATACCGATATCTGGTATGTTAATTGGGATACCACTTGCTAGGTAGCCTCAATGTAATTTGGATAGTACTCCTGCTGATCAGGTGTTCTTAGGCTGCTCAACTGCAACGGTGAAGCGCGAACAGAGTTATCTAACGGGTCAACAGTGAACGCGTTTCTTTAGAGGGTCCGAAGAGATACAGCTAACCATTTATTGATCAACATATGGATCTAAAACTCCATATTCCTTCGGGAAATCTGGAATCTAAAGAAAATGAACCTGATTTTTATGATCTGTTGTGCCAAACAGAGAATAAGACTTTTGCCTTCTTCAGTGATACATTGAAAACTTACATCGTATTGAAATCAAATGTAGTGAGTCAAGAGGAATTTCAGGATATGGTCCAACAGTACACTTCAATTGATTTCAAAATCACTTTATCTGCTCATAATGGAGACGATGATATTGACCCTGATGTTATAGCTTCGGCCCATCTAGATACAACAAATATAGTGAAGCAAAGCACTCTTGAAAATGGTACACATTATATTATCTGGCAATACAGTACTGATATCAAATATCCACAAAGGAAAATGATCAATCCCTCGGCAGCAATTTTTGTCAGGTTGAACATCAAGTCTAGTGCTCCATCAAGATTACAGAATGGTGATTCTGAGCAGAATCAAGCGGAAGAAGCTCTTATTTCTTCGAACAATCTTCTAGCTGGAATCAATAGTGGAATAACCACACTATCACTATCCGATCCCATTATATCTGAAGATATGATTGAAGATGGCGCAAATGGCCTCAATCTTAACAAAAGTTTACCCTCAATAGACTCTGTAACGTCGAATTCCTTAGACGAATCCAGCTTTATCAGAAGTTCTTCGTCTGAAGTGGTCGATCACAGCAACAAATCACTTCTACTTCAAAGTGAATACTCCATTCCTTTGCTGTCACTCTTAAGCATGAGATTAAAATCAAAGAAACTAATCTCCTCAAATAATAGCATATTATCCACACTAGAGATTCGATCTCCAAAATTCACAACGGAGAAGAATATAGTACTGGAGGTTTCTAGCGTCAATTTAGTACTTTCCAATGGGGATGTGGAACCAGTTGAACATGATAGATTTCCCTTGCAACTGGAGCCCGGAAGCATACTCAAATCTCTTTACCGACTAACAAATAATGATTCTAAGTCAATGAAATTGGTTTCTATACAAGTCTTAGCCAAGATGAAAGAAAAAGTCAAAAAAAATTTATATCAGGATATTAGCACTGCCATAAACACCAAGTGGGATACTCATATAGACTTTGCAGTCCCAGGAACAGTACCCAGACCGTCCACTCCAGCAAAATCGTACTCATCGCCAACTAAACCAACGACACCACAGTTTTTGGGCAGGAAGCAAGACCTTAAACTCTCCTTACGAAATACGAGTGTAGCAAATTTGAAACAAAAACCCAAACTTCCAGCATTCGCAGGACTCAGCATCTCCTTCTCGAGCCCTAGCAAAGTGGCTGTGGGCTCAGTTTTCAAGTGGAAAGTTCAAGCAATCAACAAGGGAAATGCATCTATGAACCTGACATTGATTATTCAACCACCTTCCGACCTTATCTTTGAGAAAAAGATGCCAGATCCTCCTTCTATAAATAACCGGACTGAACTACCCATATTTTCTTCGGGTACTTTGTTTAAATCATATCAAAGTTTGAAACCGACAACTCATGGAATCATAGCATTGCGAAATGACATTAATATCGGTCCTTTGGAACATGGAGCGTTATATGAATGTGAAATTGATCTTCTAGCTTTTGAGAAGGGCGTTCATACTTTAAAGGGTCTCAAGCTGGTTGATAGAATTAACAATCAGATAGTAGAATGTGGAAGACTCCCTGTTTTAATTGTTAATTGAAGGTACCTATGTCAAGACCAAACCATGCAGTATTAGATATTTTTCTATTTTTCTTTAATTGAGGTCTAAGCTGGTATCTAATATATGTGAGCCAGTACGCAGGGCCTTTTTTTCTCTGAGTGGTCAAGTAATTGAGTACACAAATATGAATATAGTCTCGTTTCAACCGTGAATATATTTGTAAAGATTCCCTTGAATCCAGTAACCTGCAAATACCAACATCAACTACTTTGACCTCAAAACTAAGAAGAGTCTTCGGTATTATGGTACTCTTCCTTCTTATCGCTTCCCTTGTCGTTTTTTCTCATTCTTAGGACCGACAGCTCGCTTCAAAGTAATAGGTTTTTGACCAACGTACTTTCCGTTCATCTCTTTAAATGCATTCAAATAGTCTTCGGAAGAAGCGAAAGATACAAATCCATAGCCCTTTATCTTACTCGTCTTCTGCTCTTTAGGCACTATAACGTTTTGAAGACTTGGATATTTTGAAAATGAGCTAAGAAGAACCTCTTCCGTGACATCTTGGCCCAAATTTCCAACAAATAGTTTGAATTCAGTAGAATTGGAAGTGGTAGGCGAATATGAGGGTGACGCACCTGAAGGTCTCTTGATATTATTCAGTATAGTTTTCGGATCTTTGACAAACGTCGACGAATCAAAGTTCCTTGAGCTATGAAGGTACTTTCCTGGTTGTCTGCCAGATGCTGCCCTTCTATCAGACGAGGCGCTGGGTTTCGTTACCCTCTTGGCCATTGCAGTTATCTTTAGTCTTCGGTGAATAGTCTTAAGAGGAGAAAGCACTACCCGCGATCTATTGTTTAATTGATATTTCAACTCATGAATTATTATCTCAACCATGGTCGCCTCAATGGGTTTAAGGGCTAGGTTCATCATGCCTTTTGGGCAGATGAGGTCCATGACTTCATTCTCAAGACCACTTACAGTTTTTTCGTACCAGTTGAGATTGCACCAGCCCAATTCTTGCTTGCGTTTGACACCATCGAGAGCAAACTCTTCGGTACCCCAAAAAAAATCTAAAATCGAAGAACCTCCGATTCAAATTGACAAAACAACCTTACATAGGATACCAGGTGAATCAGTTCAATCTAATAAACTGATTGATAGGATTCCCAAGTTTCCACTCAGCAAGGAAGCTGTTCCAACATTGTTACCAAGACCAGGAGTTCCAATGGTAGGTCCAAATATGCCCTTCCGCAAGATGGTAGAGATATTAGAAAGCAAGTCCGAACCAGAGCTGATTTATGAAGCAGAGCCGCATAGACTATATTTTGTTTTCTGTGCTTGTTTTGCTCTAGTCTTTGCTGTCTACGGGATCAATGTTCTAACTATTGGAATGGAACTAGCATGGAGTACTTTTGATAAAAATGAACTTGCCCTACCTATGGCCCCTAAAGTGGTTAATTTCATTGTGCAAAGTTTTTTGACCATCGGTCTGGCATGTTTTCCCTTGGGATTTGCTCTTTTGTTTGTTTATACTCCCACGAGATTGGTGAGACGACTGTGGTACATTCCTGGCTCTAAAGGGGAGAAGCCTTTGGTTCAGATTTTGACACATCCCCTAGTTCCGTCTAGACCTTCACCAATTATAAGCATTCCCGTTGAGAACCTTAATAGAGCACAGACTTCTAAGGTATGGACAGGTAGAGGTTTCTATGGAACGGTAGACTCGACTATATTCTTCTTCCTGAGGGAGACTGGTCGCAGGTTTCCATGGATTGTAGACCGAAAGGGTTTCTTTTGGGGAGATGGAAGAATTCACGATTATTTGTTTGGAAAAGAAACTATTGAAGAGGCCGAAAAGGGATTATCCTACGATCAGAAGATTGGTATCATGAACCAACGAAAAAAGGCTGGGGAAGAGAAGTTGAAGAAGGAACTTGGTGTAGGATGGAGATACAAGGCTCAAGCCAAACTACTCAAAGAGGACATTTCCAAACTGAAAAAGATTGTCAAGCAGGTTCCAGGCTCCAATTCGGAAAAGAAAAAGCTCAAATAGACCCACTAGGATATACTGTATATAGGGAGACAACCTTCCATTCAAAATCCGATTTGTCTCGATCTCGGCTTACCCTGCCTTTTTTTTTTGTAGCCATCTCTTCTAGTCCGAGTTTCAGTTTGACACCCCAACAACAAACCCCTTTGTTGTTGTTGTTTTATCATACCCATGCAAAAGAGACGCAACCTTTACGATGAAACCGCGTGTACCACGTGAAATACGTTATCTTGTTTTGGTCATAATAACGCCACCCAACACATTCGCGAAGGTGAGCATGCATAGAGAAGGAGGGGGGTCTGGCGTAATAAGGAGATGGCAGCAATGGAATGAGGCAGCTGGAAATCCGCAACTAAAACATTTAATTTCTTTCGTGTTCAGTTTTTTCCCCTCAACAGAATTTCGTTTCACCTTAAAAGGATAACGACTTGAACAGGTTGTATTTCACCGCCATTTGTTAGTTAATCAGTCGTTGAGAAGTTTGTCCCGTTTTTGCCTCCCTTGCTTGTTTGTTTAGCTTAGCGATCGGGGTCCTCTTCCACCTTCCCACCCTTCTTTCCTGATTCCTATATTCAGGATCGTGCAATTTTTTTTTTGTAAAGCTCTCAACCTTCAAACTTAGAGCTTCATATGATGGCGGCAAATATTAAACCACATGTTCGGCCTAACTCTGTGAGGAAGCGCTTGAATGAGTCGCTGGAAACAAATGAACGTGAAAAAAGGTTTTGCTCCAGGAAGCTACACGATTTTGATGATCACGATAGTATGGATATGCACGCTAACTATACCACTAGCCCTATAGAACGCAAAAGATCACTTTCACCAAACGCTCCCACGTCGCCGGTGACTGAAGATGATAGTGATGCTAAGCCACTGGAACACAACAAACAGAATATCCATGAGCTGGCTGACAACCCAGATTATATAGCCCTATGCTCCACCTTATCATTGCTCAAGCAACAGCGTGGACTTGTAACCCAAGATATTCAGCGTCTTCAAGAAACTAAAATGGAAGCAATGCAAGACCCAAGCTCGTTTCTACGTCGTCTGGCAACACGCCAGGTTACATTACCTGGTCTGACCAAGGTTATTGTCAGTCCATCGATACATTGGTCCAAGTATGGCTACTCAGAAGACTTAGTTTTCAAGAAACCGACTAAGAAAAGCGATCGGCACATTGTATTCAAAGAGAGCAAATTTTTTGATTGATCATGAGCAGAATTATCAGACTTATCTCACAGCACACCATATTATCATAAACACAGTAAACAAAGAACTGTCAAAACAGCCTCAACATATCATATAAATAATTCTTCCATTTTTGTACATACTGAATACACGCAGAGCGTCATCGATTTCAAAGTTACTGGCTTAGCTGATCCAAGCTCTCCTTCACTTTTTGAGGACTGGCTCCAATGACTTTGTGGGAAATATCTCCATTGGAAAAAAACCCGAAAGTTGGCATGGCGGAAATTCCATACTCCATGACAATGTCCTCGTTGCTGTCGACATTAACCTTGTAGAATTTAATGTTCTTTTTAGTGTAAGCGTCTTCATTGCTGAATTTGTCAATAATGGGCGCAATGGCCTTGCAAGGTTGGCACCAATCAGCGTAAAAATCGACCAAGGCTGGAGATTTTGACTGCAAAACGGATTTCTTGAACTCTGCCATCCCGTTTAGCTCTACGACTTGCTTTACGACTCTGGTGTTAGAGAAGAATCTGACGTTTCTGATCATTTTGCTGTACAGGAGAAGACGAAGAATAATTGGATTTGTAAGATGGATAGAAGGCTTCGCGAAAGATTTACACTACTTAGTCACAAAGGCATACATGGTAAAGTGATACACATATAATAAGACACAATGATTCGACTTGATCATCCGACATGAGCCAATCAGCTCAGTTCTCTTCACGGTTGCTAAGGATACGCAAAATGAAGAGGAATAAGTTGATGATGTCCAAGTATAGCATGATAGTGGCCACAATCTCCTCATCGGGATGACATTTGGTCAACACTACCTGCGTGTCAATCAATATGAAGAGAGAGAATATCAAAGCTCCCAAACAGGAGTATAATAGTTCAAATGTAGAGCTGAATGGCAGGAATAACGATACCAGGCCCACGGAAAACATTCCGAAAAGGGCTATCGAGGCTATGCCCTGCCATTGTGTAAAGTCGTATTTTGTCTGTATTGTGAATAGTGTTAAACCGATAAAGGTCACCAAAGTAAGTAAAATTGCTTGTAGAACGATATTACTGTCGTATAATGAAGTTACCATTCCAATACCATAACTTTCACAGATGGTAAATCCGAGAAGCAAAAACAAATTGTAGGGATATGACTTGGATTTCCAGTAGGCGAATCCTAAAAACGCAATACTGCCTACCAGGGAGACGTAGAATAGCCAGATATTGGTTAAACACCATATCTTAATGCTATCATTATTGTAAATGATGAACCCAGTCAGGAACGTAGTAAAGAGTTGGATGGATAGCAGAGTATAAACCTTTCTTATGAAGCCCTGTCGTATTTGCAACTCACAACCAGACACATTGACGTCATACTTGAAGTCTGGAGGTAGTTCACTAAACCCGCTGGGGCTGGCATTGTCGTCGTATGGAGATACTTGTTCGTAAGTTGGTGGTTCTCTTGACATGATGTATGTTCAAATGTCTACGGGGACTAATAACGTGGAGATGAGGGAAAGAAGAAGAAGAAAAAGGAAGCATGACGAGCATTAATTCGGAAGCTTATCAATTCCCGCGATTACATAATACGACAGACCATTTATAAATATAGATACATCAAAGTCTCTGCTGAGTGGTTGTCTTCATAGAGTAATAGAACGCCGTCTCTGAGGTGAAACCGGAACCCGAATATGAATAGTTCTCTAAGATGATGGAGCTTCTTCAGCAACTCATTCATGTAATGGTTGCCCGAGTTGGTATTTAGGAGGAACTGTTTCAAGAAGATGCGAAGCATCGGGTTGCGAGATCTCCAATCATTGACAAACTTGTTAGAAGAATACACCATAGCTTGATCAAAACTGTCAATTTTATGTGTAAACACGTTGTAATTCTTGTAATGATAATTGTTCTGTTCGATTAATTGCACCGATGACGTACATGGTACATCGTTCTCTTCAAACCAGTTGTCCATGTACTTGATAAAATTATGTTGCAGAGTCAAGTCATTGTAGGAAAGACACTCGATTGATTGCTGCTTTTCAGTAAGATAACGGTTAATTTCCTCCACATCGTCGAAAGTTATTGACGTGAATGTTAAACTAAAATGGGTTATTTGGTTTTGAGAGAGGCGTTCACCCAGGAAAGTTAATAGTGACTGTCTCTGGCAAATAATACAATTCTTAGTGGGTTTCAATGTTAGATATTTCAAAGAAGGCATGGCAGGAATGCGCAGGAGAAAGCAATTGTTGGTTTGTTTGTTATCCTCACTGCTATCAATAGAATGGCCTTTAAACTTGTGTGAATACTCTTTGAATTCCAGGTCAAGGCTTTCTAACTTGGAAAAATCTACAATTTTTTCCAAAAGAGTCACCACTTGCTGCTGAATGGTATCAATGTGACATTTAATAATTCCCAGGTGGGTTAAATTAGAGAAGAAGCATTTGTTAGATTCCAGCTCATTGAGTAAAGTGAGCCAGTTGAAATTGGGCAGTTTATTATCAAAACTGAATTCATTGGTTTTGATGTATTCCAATGTTAATCTCCTTAATTTCGGAGCTACATGTGACTCCTTCAACAACTTGGCTAGAAAAACTAGCTCGCCATTTACCGACTCAGAATCAAAAACATTGATTTTTAAATCTTCGACTGATCTGAAGGTATTCAAACTATAATCCAAAGTGGTTTCTAAGTTGCTATTCCCTTTACATTGGATCACTATCCTCTTAACTGTAGTTCCTTTCAGCAAAGTCAGCCACGAGCTTAGACTTAAACCATCGCAATTTATGTACTCTAAGTTGGTCATCAAAGACAAACCCAGTGCAAACACATCACTAAAAGTCATCGTTTTCAAGTCAAAAGGCACTCCAACAGGTTGCAGAAAATGCTCCCCCAATATTTCAGGAATTGTCTTACCCCAAACAGAACCTTCTTCCTGACAGAGATCAACCACGCTTAAGCTTTGAATCAAACGGGCCAGGTGCTGATTGTGGTACAATGTGAGGACCAGCCTCAAAAATTGTTTCACATTAATTATGGTTGAACTAGTACACCTGTTATAATGGTCATGAACGTAGTTTTCATTTACTATCACTGTCACCCGTTTGTAAAGGCATGCTATCGATGCTAAGTAAAATTGCTTGCTTGTAGTGTTAAGGCTCAGCAGCGTATCCAAATCAAGATATTGAAATATAACTTTGAGTTCCCCAAAACCAAGTTTTGGAAAATCTGTGGTGTTCAAAGTATCCTGATGACCAAACTTGAAGGGTAGCTTTTGCAGAAAGGATGGTCTTCTCTCTGTCTTGACAGCGTCCCCCATTTTTGAATGGTTAGTAGGAGTGGTCGACGGAGATAGATTAGAATATTTTCAAAAGCGAGCAAGATAAGAATGAGCAGCGGGTGGCCAGGGGTTGTTTGCGCGCGAGGACACCTATTTTCTGGGTAGCCTGACTGACACCCAAAGCCATGAGATAGTAAAACCCTAGACTTGGTAAGGCTCTCAGTTGATTATGGGATGAGGTGTTATTCCAAAAAAAACGGTATTCTGAAAGTAAAAGCTTTTATAATGAACTGAGGAAATTTAACATACGTGTGTCCTTCAAGCTACTACTTTACCCCTTCTTTTGGTTATGTTATTTTTCACTGAAAAATTTCAGATAAACCCACCCCCTCAGGATCTCGGTTTACCGTCAACCAAACCTCAGCAGTATATATTTCTATCAATTTAGATGTCTCTTCTTCAAACCTGGCTTAACCCTCTTTCGTAAAAGTAAACGCTCTCATCTTTAAACATCCTCCTTCTGGTGTCTCCAACCTCCCTTCCAGATTCTCGAACACTTACGAGACACATCAAAAAAAATTTTCGTCTTGCTACCCTTTCTTCTCTTCTTTTCTAAGACTCCCCTGATATCTTCTGATTATGGCCCCTGTACTCCCACCAACTGAAGCAGAAAAGAACATTGAAATTTGGAAGGTCAAGAAACTGATCAAGTCTCTGGAAGTTGCCAGAGGTAATGGTACATCCATGATCTCTCTGATCATACCTCCAAAAGGTCAAATTCCTTTGATTCAAAAGATGTTGACGGATGAATATGGTACCGCTTCCAACATCAAGTCCAGAGTCAACAGATTGTCAGTTCTATCTGCCATTACATCCACACAACAAAAATTGAAACAATATACCAAAGTTCCTCCAAATGGTTTGGTCGTCTATTGTGGAGATGTCATCACTGAAGAGGGTAAGGAAAAGAAGCTGACCATTGGTTTCGAACCTTTTAAACCAATCAACACATCTTTGTACTTATGTGACAACAAATTTCACACTGAGGCATTGTCTGAATTATTAGAGAGTGACGACAAGTTCGGTTTCATCGTCATGGACGGTAATGGAGCTTTGTTTGGTACATTGTCTGGAAACACCAGAGAAGTTTTACATAAATTCACTGTCGATCTTCCAAAGAAGCATGGTAGAGGTGGTCAATCTGCCCTGCGTTTTGCCCGTCTGAGAGAGGAGAAAAGACACAACTACGTTAGAAAAGTTTCCGAAGTGGCCGTGCAAAACTTCATCACTGGTGACAAAGTTAACGTCTCGGGACTGATCTTAGCTGGTTCTGCCGATTTTAAAACAGAGCTGTCGAAATCTGACATGTTTGACAACCGTCTGCAGGCGAAGGTGATCAAAGTGGTCGACGTGTCTTATGGTGGTGAAAATGGATTCAACCAGGCCATTGAAATGTCTGCTGAGACATTAGCTAATGTAAAATTCATCCAAGAAAAGAAATTGATTACACAATATTTTGACGAAATCTCTCAAGATACTGGAAAATTCTGCTATGGTGTTGAGGACACACTGAAGGCGCTAGACCTGGGTGCCTGTGAAATCATCATTGTTTACGAAAACTTGGACATTGTACGTTACACTTTGAAGGCAAGCGACGGTTCCAATGTTATTGTGCATGCTTCTCCTTCTCAAGAAAACAAGGACTACCTTATTGACAAGGCTACTGGAACAGAGATGGATATAGCCGGAGAAGAACCGCTGTTGGAGTGGTTAGCTGAAAACTACCAAAACTACGGTGCTGCCTTAGAATTTGTTACGGATAGATCATCTGAAGGTGCCCAGTTCGTTAGAGGTTTCGGTGGTATTGGTGCTCTGTTGCGTTACAAGGTTAATTTTGAACAATTGGTCGAAGAATCTGAAGACGAATACTTTGACGACGATGATGATTATATTTAGTCTGTACTATAGATAGAAGAGCTAATGTGACAACAAAAGATCCACTTGATTCACTTATGCCTTGCTAGATTTTTTCTTATTCTCAGCCTTCTTTTTCAAAAAAGTTAAGACATCAACTTTTTCCTGTCCCACAATTTCCTGATGACCTTTGCCTTTTAAAAGAACATCTGCTAGGTTGTAACTGCCTCCAGTTAAATAGCTTCTTCTAGAATCCTTTCTAATAGTCGTTTGCAAAAGCTGTTCCAGCTTGTATCTTTTTTCGTTCATTTCCTTTTGACTCAAAGTCTTTCCTTCCCTTCTTTTCCTGTCTCTCTTAAGATAGTCATCCTCCTGTAGATTATCAAGATCATCAACTCCCAGTTCTTCTGCAGCCAATCTTACCCAATCTTTTTCTTTCCTGGCTCCATCACTGGTTACCGTAGCGTCGGCCAATTGTGCTGCCAATTGAACTCTTGGATTCAGCTGTGACATAATAGCTTGGTCAATAGGAAGCAATTGAATTTCTTCTGTGTGTTTTTTATGAGCGGTCTTAGCCAAAGCTCTCTTAAGTCTTCTCAGTGGCCCACTTGCCTCCTTTGGAGAACATAAGATCACAGCAACACCCTCTTTTCCAGCTCTCCCAGTTCTTCCAGTTCTATGAACGTAGGTATCAGCAGTACGAGGAAGATGGTAATGAACAACGTGCTGTATTCCTGAAATGTCCAATCCTCTTGCTGCCACGTCTGTAGCAATAAGAACTGCATGCTTGTTACTCTTACTGGCCTGTGTGAATCGTTCTATAGCTCTCAATCTTTGTTTCTGAATCATTGACGAATGTAGTCCAAATGCAGGGATTCCTAAGTTTTGCAAAAAAGGTACTAGTCTTCTTACAGCATCAATACTGTTAGCAAACACCAAAGTGGTCCCGGGATACATCATCATAAAATAATAAAGATGGAGATCTCTCTCAGTAGCACCACATTCAATCAAAGCTTCTCTAACTTGATTGGTGACAACTTCAGTGGGATTTGTATCTACCAATGTAGGTTTTTGTCTAAATCTCAGTCGTTTGCCCAGTAGCTCAATAATTTGTTCATCCTCTGCTAATCCTTGATCCTCATTCCATCTATATTTTGAGCCCAGTTTACCAAAGAGCTCTTTGGAGAACGTAGCAGAGAAGACCAATGTTTGCCATCTTTGGATGTTATGAGGTCTCATCTTCTTCAAAGATGACAGAATTTTCTCCAATTCGTCAAAATGCCCGTCTTGAAGAAGTCTATCGGCTTCGTCAAGTACTAGAACTTCAACAGAAGCCAATCTAGTGGCAAGTTCGTTGCTGGACTCTAAAAGTTCTAGAAATCGTCCCGGTGTAGCCACAATAATCCCTGGTCCATAATCTAAGAGTCTTTGCTGTCTTTGAATACTTAGACCACCAGTTACTGATATGACACCGTGTTCGGTCAATGGAGAGTCTTTAGCAATTTCTTTGAGATGTTTAACCACTTGATGTGCCAGCTCTCTGGTAGGTGCAAATACTATTCCCGCAGGGGGAGCCTGCTTGGATCTTGATTCCCGGGTCAAATATTTTTCAATTAGTGGAATTCCGTAAGCAAGGGTTTTACCGGAACCAGTGATAGCCTTACCAATGATGTCTTTTCCAGATATAGCAAGGGGAATAGCTTCGTTTTGAATGGGAGTTGGTTCGTTGAATCCTAGGATACTTAATGACTGGCGAACAAAAGGAGAGAGTCCTTCTGGCCAAAGCGGAAGGTCAACATCTTCTGGCATTTTCATCTGAGAAAATTTGAAGTGGCCATCCTCTTCCATAGGTACTTGCTCGCTTCCAGCATCTTCCAAATCTTCCTGGTCTTCATCCTTCTTGACTTCCTTCACGTCCTTTCGCTTGACTTTTTTGTTAGATTTCACACCTGGTGTTGACTCTGGTACTTTTTCAGTTGAAACACTGTCCAACTCAAAATTTTCGGGCTCATTCTGGTCATCTTCCCTTCCATCTAAAGATTCAGCATCTTGAAATACCTCATCGTCGTCACTCATTTGATCTGTATCTTTGACTGTCTCATTCTCGTGATCCTCTTTCACCTCAAACTTAATCTCACCGTTTTTGATAACAACTCCAACGCCATCAATCTCCTCGACCCCAAAAAGACCTTGAAAATCATCTAAAGTCTCTGGAATTTCAACTGGCTTCCACTTTAAACTTGAGGCACTGACTAGCTTTCCAGTGGGTCTTTTTATCACCGCCTTTGGCTTAACAACAGATGACTTAAAGTTGTCCTTTCTCTGCTTTTTGCTATGACCCTTTTTGGATCTGAGCTTTTCTTTTGGCTTCATTGAACTAATGAGGAAACTGTCTACAAACTTTTATTTTTTTTACCCTGCAACTTTTTTTTTAATCTGTCGCGCGATGAGATAAAAGCTGTTTGGGGTCCCAAAGAGAAACGATCAGATGAAAAGAAAGAGCTTAAAGGCTATTACGAAAGAGTCAAAAGCTGTCCATGTTCCTTCAAGTATAAAACCACAAAGTGCCAGACAACTGATACGCAGGTTTCATTTGTTGTTGAAGAATAAAAATTTAGTCCTGCAGAAACTTCAATCATCAGAAGCTGATTATCTCACCAAACTTAAACAGATAGGGACCTACCAAGTCTACTCTGACAGTAAAAATAAAGTGATTGAAAACATAAAAATTAACTCCCTAGCGACTGAAAACTCTGTCAATGTTGAGAGCGTGCAGCCCTTCTTTTTGTCAGGCTTACTCGGTCGGATCGATGGTGAAATAGTCAAGAGAGGAGGTTTAGATGCTTATCAAGTAGCTTCCACGCAAGGTCAAAATGGAAAACGAGGCGGTGATTCTTCTAAATATTTGATGAGATGGTTATCAGAGTTAGAACTGTTTTCCAAAGTCAAAATCAAACCCAATGCCTTGGAAATTGGGTGTCTTTCTTCTCAGAACCTCATTTCTACAAGTAAGGTGTTTGAAGAAGTTGTGCGAATAGATTTACAATCACAGGAGCCAAAGATCTTGAAACAAGATTTCATGCAACGGCCATTGCCAAAGAATGACAATGAAAAGTTTAATCTCATTTCATGTTCATTGGTGCTAAATTTTGTCCCCACAGCGTCTGATAGGGGCCAAATGTTGAAAAGAGTAACCACTTTCTTACAGGAGACAGATTCTTATCTTTTTCTAGTCCTACCACTTCCGTGCATTACTAACTCCAGGTATTGTACACAGGAGCATATTGCAAAGATAATGTCCAGCTTGGGATTTCAGGAGTTAAAGTTTCACCAGGCACAGAAAATTGCCTATTGGCTTTACAAATGGAATGGTTCAAAATCTTCAACAGGAGAAACTTTTCTGAAAAAGGAGTTGGTATCAGGAAAAGGGATGAACAATTTTTGCATCGTCGTGGACTGAAATCGGCTGTTGAAAGAGGGTGCATCATAGTTAATCAATTATCAACTTACATTCATTAATTTGAACATTGCATGCTTCAACTCTTGGAAGAACTCTACTGGAATTGCTTCTATGCAAATAGGCATGTGAAATAATTGTTGTGGGACCAGTTGACCGTTGATTTGGTCAACGATAGCCAACCTCTATTATAGCACTGTAGATCACCATTTCGAATACAACATCTGACCACAAGAGGTCTGTCGGAAGAAAAAAGAAAGCAGGCCGTGGAAAAACTACATGATCGTTCACTACTAAATGAAAGGGTTGTACCCTTCTAATTTTGTCTGTTACACTGATTGTGCGACTCTGATTTAATCGGCCTGATGCAGGAAGGAAACATCGCGATTTGCCCCGTGCTACTCATCTTGATTTCTTCAGTTCAGACGATCTTTCCCTTCTATTCAAGTTTGCAATACCCTCAATAACTCTTTTGAAGAATTGAATACCGCAAAATGAGCGTCTCTAAAGAAATAAACCACGATATCAATCTTGATAGAGTCTTGGAAGTTCTAACGAGAGTTGCCAAAGAGGCAGGTGCAATTATCAAAAAGCGCAATGGAACTACCACTTTTGACAACAAGAAAAACTCAGTTGACCTGGTTACGGAAGTGGATCAACAAGTAGAAGATTTCATCAAGAAGGAACTTTTAGAAGAGTTCCCAGATTTTGAGTTCTTCGGTGAAGAAAGCTTTGTTCCAGGTTCTCGTGTCCCATTGGGCCCTACCTTCATCGTAGACCCGATTGATGGAACACTCAATTTTATTCATGAATTTCCATTCTCCTGTACTTCACTGGGCTTCTCCATTAACAGAAAACCAATGGTAGGAGTCGTCTACAATCCCCATTTGGACTTACTTTTCACCGGAATTAGAGGTAAAGGTGCTTTCTTAAATGGTGATCGCTTGCCATCTCTGAAAAATAAACCATTGACATTGCAAAGCTCAATTCTGGCTCTTGAAGGAGGCTCGGACAGAGAAGGACATAACTTTGAAACCAAACAATCTACCTATAAGAGCTTGTTGAGACAAAAAAGGAGGCATGGTTCATGGTTATAGAGCCTATGGATCAGCTGCTATGAACCTGTGTTACATGGCCACTGGTGCTATAGATGGATATTGGGAGAATCATAACTCGTGGGACTGCTGCGCTGCTTGGGTTCTTTTGGAGGAAACTGGCGGTATTGTTATTCACGGTAATAATGGTAAATATGGAGAACCCGTCGATGTGGATGTCAATTGCTATTTCTACGTTCGTGGAGCTCCAGAAGAAGACCAAAAAAAGTTTATTACATCATTTCAGGAGCATATCACTGGTGAACTGCAAGGCCCTGAAATCCATTAATAGAATAGACGGAATTGATCTTTTACTACTATACTACCTAACTACTAGTAAGGAATCCCTAGATTACACAAAACGCTTATGTAAGACGCCACCAAATAGTAGGCCGGTTTCGCGCACATTGCCAACCTTTGCCTAATAAACCAGTGGCAAGTAAATCTGGTACACAACTGCTCGCATCGTCATAGTATTCAATCATGGGACAAGGACCTTCGGGCATGCCACCAGGCGGCGGCAAAGACAAAGATAAAAAGAAACAGAAGCCAAAGTATGAGCCACCGGTTCAATCGAAGTTTGGCCGTAAGAAGCGGAAGGGACCAAGTGCTTCAGCTAAGCTTCCTAACGTGCATCCCTCCACTAGATGTAAGCTGAAATTGTTGAAGATGGAGAGAATAAAGGACCATTTGTTGTTGGAGGAGGAGTTTGTTACAAATTCTGAAACCTTGCAACCCACAGAACAAAAGCAAGCGGAAGAGAGAGAAAAGGTAGATGAAATTAGAGGTACTCCAATGTCGGCCGGAACCTTGGAAGAAATTATAGATGATGACCATGCAATTGTGTCCTCATCATCGGGACCTGAATATTACGTGTCAATTCTCTCATTTGTGGATAAAGAATTGTTGGAACCAGGATGTTCTGTTCTATTACACCACAAAACTGTGTCCATAGTAGGAGTGTTACAAGATGACGATGATCCAATGGTCAGTGTAATGAAGTTAGATAAATCTCCCACAGAATCGTATGCAGATATTGGAGGATTGGAGTCACAGATTCAAGAAATCAAAGAGGCAGTCGAGTTGCCCCTAACCCACCCTGAATTGTATGAGGAAATGGGTATCAAACCTCCAAAGGGCGTGATTTTATATGGAGCCCCAGGAACCGGAAAGACCTTACTTGCCAAAGCTGTTGCCAATCAAACTAGTGCTACTTTCCTGCGTATTGTTGGTTCAGAATTGATTCAAAAATACCTGGGAGACGGACCCCGACTTTGTCGACAAATTTTCAAGATCGCAGCCGATCATGCTCCCTCCATTGTATTCATTGATGAAATTGATGCCATTGGTACTAAAAGATATGAATCCACATCTGGCGGAGAAAGAGAAATTCAAAGAACGATGTTAGAGCTGTTGAACCAACTGGACGGTTTCGACGATCGAGGTGACGTCAAGGTTATCATGGCTACCAATAAAATTGAAACGCTAGACCCTGCCTTAATCAGACCAGGTCGTATTGACCGAAAGATATTGTTTGAGAATCCAGACCCATCTACGAAGAAGAAGATTTTAACGATTCACACAAGTAAGATGAACCTAGCGGATGACGTGAAGTTGGAGGAAATTGTTACTTCCAAGGACGACCTTTCGGGGGCCGACATCAAAGCCATTTGCACCGAAGCCGGATTGTTGGCACTTAGGGAGAGACGTATGCAAGTCATTGCTGAAGACTTCAAACAAGCCAAGGAGAGAGTGCTCAAGAACAAGATTGAAGAGAATCTAGAAGGGCTATATTTGTAGATCAATTCAAGCGAAATTTTAATTTTTAAATAGATCACTCGTAGGAGCATTGCCTTTTTTCGCGCCCCGCTATTCCCAACGCTTTTTTTGTTTCAAAGCTTCATTCACCCCACAATACACACGTACCCGTCTCGTCGAATGAACTTGGAAACGGAAGAGAAAGGAAGCAAACTATCCAACTTTTTGAGGAGGAAATCCACCTCTTCAGTCTCCTCTTCGTCGTCGACAGGATCTCAAATAGCAAGGCGATTGTCCCTAGGAGCTCTTGGACTGGTTTCCGTGAGTTCTAATGAAGATAAGCACAAAGAAAAAGAAAGCGCCATCAGTGAAAGAAGACCATCCACAGTTACAGTCAATCCGGTGTCTAATTACCGCTTTTCATTTGAAGTCGGTATTTGTGAGAATAAGAATCGCAAAAACCGTCCCACAATGGAGGATGTTCATACATATGTTGCTAACTTTGCTGAGCGGCTAGATTGGGGCTATTTTGGTGTTTTTGATGGTCATGCTGGTAAACAGGCTGCCAAATGGTGCGGAGCCAACTTTCATTCGGTTCTGGAAAAGATTGTTATCAACAATGATACGATGGATTTGAGGTGCAGTCTCAACAACGCATTTCTCCAAGCGGACTCGTTGATTCGTGACAAGATAAGCGGCCACAGTGGTAGCACGGCAGCAGTGGCAGTGTTGAGGTGGGAAGAAGAGGTTGATGAAGACGACGACAAGAAATCTGCTGATGATGTCGATGTTCATCATCCACTGTTTGATTTTGTTCCAACATCGAGACATAAGAGGATGCTTTACACTGCAAATGTAGGCGATTCAAGGTTAGTCTTGTGTCGGAAGGGTCATGCGCTGCGACTTTCTTATGATCATAAAACCTCCGATATTTTAGAGCAACAAAGAATAACAAAGAAAGGAGGCATTATCATGAAAGGAAGGGTTAATGGTATGCTTGCTGTAACAAGATCATTAGGAGACTCATATATGAAAGAATTTGTTATTGGAAATCCCTTTACGACAGCAACTGAAATCACCAAAAGTGATGAATTTCTGATTATTGCATGCGACGGTCTTTGGGATGTTTGCTCGGACCAGCAAGCTGTCAAGCTAATACGAAACATCAAAGATCCA
The DNA here is from genome assembly GCF_000027005.1 of Komagataella phaffii GS115. Classification (NCBI taxonomy): domain Eukaryota; kingdom Fungi; phylum Ascomycota; class Pichiomycetes; order Pichiales; family Pichiaceae; genus Komagataella; species Komagataella phaffii. The sequence goes on from NC_012966.1 coordinate 1,395,521, forward strand.
AAAGAAGCTTCCAAAATGCTAGTTGATTACGCCCTTGCAGAGAACACCACTGATAATGTCACTGTGATGGTAATTAGATTCGATCCAAGAGTATTTCTTAGTGATGATTCAGGTTCTGAAAACGACCAATCGGAGAAGACTCAGGCAACTACTATAGACGATAAGTCAACCACAAATGTACAAACTATAGCTTGAAACCATACTTCTTATACGAAATATAGTTAATGTTAGTAGCCGCCGGTTGGCTGTTGGCCTTTTCAAGAGTTGTTCTTCCTTCTAGCAACTTAACCGACATTTTTCACAGTTCCCCCACAGATATTTACATCCGAACACCGCATGGTGTATTTTTGTTTTTTGGAACAATCTGCACGAACCAGCATTAAGCACAATCACCTCAAAGCAGCATCAAGCACAATCACCTCAATCAAAGTCATCAGTCTTAATTAATAATAAGAAATAATGGTATAAATAGACAGAACTTGCCATCTATTCTTTTTATCACAAGATGCAACGATTGACTGTTGAAGTAGAAAATGTACATTGTCACCAGTGCCAAGATCTGATCGTGGAAACCCTCTCAGATCTTTTTACCATGAGAGATGGGGAAGTACTGGTGAATGAAATTGAACATGAACCAGAAAAACCTCTCGTATACTTCCATCTGACAGACAACCAGTTGGTCTTAGTGAATGTTGATTCTTCAGTGTCGTTGGCTAAATTCGAACACCAAATTTTTAAGAGACTGCAGAATCAAGGGTTTTTAGTAAGCAAGATTTTACTCAGTGACGCAGACGGTGAAACCTGGTTCAGAAACACCATATCAACGTTTTTCCGCAACAAAAGGAGTATCAAAGAAAAGCATAAGCATAACTGTGAGTTTTGTCACAGTGATAGGACTGCCTCCCCTAATGACTCGGTTGAAAAAGTGGTCAGCACGAGCCAAGAGTATAGGGCTGTTTTCACCGTTGGTGGAATGACTTGCTCTTCTTGTGTCAACACTGTTTCTGAAGCCGTTAAAAAGTTTCTTGTGCAGCATGGTTCACCGATTGTTGATGAAGAAGGGCTGCCGACATACTCTGTGTCAACTATGACCAACACAGCCGTAATAATCATTTCTCAAAAACAGTATGTAAATGACCTGGTCAAAGTTATAAGAGAGGTAGGATACGAAGCTTCTGTGGTGGAAGTCATTCCAATTGAGAAAATTCAAAGATACAAAGTAACTGCAAGCATAGGTGGAATCACTTGTGCTGCGTGCGCTTCCTCTATTACAGAAGCTGTGGATAATTTACCGAATGTGGTAGAATCTTCGGTTAATGTGGTAACCAAAACAGGGATTTTCTTTTTAGATGACGGATCTCTCCCTGCAATTGAAGAACTGAAGCAGGCTGTTGATGATGCCGGATACGATTTCAATACCATCTCAGTTGAAAAGACAAATCATTCGTCAGTAAGATCTCCCTCCAGAACAGTCTACTTGCGAATTGAAGGAATGTACTGCGAACACTGTCCAGACAGGGTTATGACATTATTGAAAACACTGGGTGATGTGGTCCTCGTCGAATCACCGTTATCGTTGCAGGACCCATTGGTAAGAATTAGCTACATCCCGTCTGCTCAATTGACTATTCGATCAATTATTCGAAAGATTGAAGAATCCAATGAAAAATTTAAGGTAACAATTGACAAGCCATTATCTTTAGACGAACATCTAAGACGCTTAGCTAGATCAGAATTGATTAATCTTTGTTGGCGGTTACTCTTGACAATATTGGTTGCAATTCCAACTTTCATTTTAGGTATTGTGGGAATGACTTTACTTCCCTCGAGCCATCACTTGAGGCATTGGCTAATGGAACCGATTTGGGCTGGAAACGTATCCAGAGTTAGTTGGGCACTATTTATAATGGCAACTCCAGTGTACTTTTTTGCTGACGATATTTTTCATAGAAAGGCAATCAAAGAAATACGAACATTATGGAAACCTCATGTTCCATGGAAGCGGAGACTCTTCAAATTTGGTTCCATGAGTCTCCTGATGTGTCTAGGTACTTCTGTGGCCTATTTTGCAAGTATTGCTTTATTAATTCTTTCAGCACGTCAACACAGAGAGAGCAGGGGTTATACTACCACATATTTTGACAGTGTGGTGTTCTTGACTCTTTTTCTCTTAATTGGAAGAATTTTGGAGAGTTATTCAAAGAATCGCACGGCCGATGCTATAACGAAATTAGGGCAAATGAAGCAGTCATCTGCTTTATTTGTAGACAAGACGGAAGATGGTTCGTTCGGACCAGACTCTACTCTTCCTTTGGGGATGCTGGAAAAAGGAGATTACATTCGTATTCCCGTGGGTAGCTCTCCTCCTTTGGACTGTATCATTGAAGAGGGTGCTTCTGAATTTGATGAAAGTGCATTGACCGGTGAGTCTGCTCCCATTAAGCACGTGAAAGGGGATCAAATATTCTCTGGAACGGTTAACAAAGGGCCTTCTGCAATTATTGGAAAAATTTCATCTTTGGAAGGGACATCTTTGATTGACACCATCATTGGTATGGTGAGAGATGGTCAATTGCAGAGGGCGCCTATAGAAAAGTTAGCAGATGCATTGACTGGCTATTTTGTGCCTCTAATTGTTGCATTCTCAATGACCACCTGGATTGTTTGGATCTCACTCGGAATGTCTGGTGCGTTACCAGATAGTTACCTTGATATTGATATTGGAGGGTGGCCAGTCTGGTCCCTTCAGTTTGCAATAGCGGTATTTGTTATAGCATGTCCTTGTGGAATTGGTCTAGCAGCCCCAACAGCGTTATTTGTCGGCGCTGGATTGGCAGCCAAGTATGGTATACTTGCAAGAGGCGGAGGAGCTGCTTTCCAAGAAGGTGCAAATATTAACATTATGTGCTTTGATAAGACCGGAACCCTAACCACAGGAGGTGAACCAAAAGTGACAGACTATAGTATATTGTTTGGTACTGACATGATAAAACAGATTTTTGAAGTAACTAGAGATATCGAATTGACATCAGGACATCCTTTAGCAAAAGCTATCAAAACTTTTATTGTGGAAGAATCTCAGAGAAGGAACTTAGAACTCAGTAATACCATCGTTGATGTCGTCGAGGAGATACCTGGGAGAGGACTTCGTGGGACAACAATTGACGGAAAGACCGTTCTGATTGGAAATGAGTTTTTGTTAGCTGAGAACGATTGCGCTAAACTTACTTCAAAGCAGCAGATAGCATTGGATGGGTGGAAAATGCAGGGAAAGAGCGTCGTTTTAGTTGCGGTTGATGGATTACCTGCTCTATTAGTTGCCGCGAGAGATCCTATTAGACCGGAATCGAAACAGGTAATTAGCACTCTGCAAGAACGAGGCATAACATGTTGGATGATAAGTGGAGACAACGAAATTACCGCAAAAGCAGTAGCTAAAGAAGTAGGAATTCCCGAAGCTCATGTGGTGGCTCAGGTTCTCCCGCAAGAAAAGGTTTCCAGGATACAATGGATAAAGAAAACTTTTGAAGCTAAGAACAAAGATAAGAAAAGGTCCTCAGCAATTATAGGAATGTGTGGGGACGGAATAAACGATGCACCTGCATTGGCAACCGCAGATGTTGGAATTGCTTTGGCGAGCGGATCCGACTTGGCCTTAACTTCGGCAGATTTTGTTCTTCTCGCATCCGCTTATCCACTTACTGCTCTTCTTAGGCTCATCAGTTTATCCAAGACGGTCTTTCGAAGGGTTAAATTTAATTTTGGTTGGGCTCTAGTTTACAATTGTATTGGAATTCCAATAGCTGCCGGAGTCATATATCCCTATAGAAATTCAAGATTAGATCCTGTGTGGGCAGCTGCTGCGATGGCATTGAGTAGCATCAGTGTGGTTCTGAGTAGTTTAGCCCTGAAATTCTATCGTGCACCTGAAGTAGTTCTAGAGGAAAAAGAAACTATTGAGGGTGTCAAAGAATGGACGTTGCGAGAGGAATGATGTCGCATTTCGGTGATAGACAAGAGAAAAGGTAAAAGCAATAGATGTGTGTGTAGGTAAAGTATTGGTATCATAATAATTTCGGAGTAAGTGCGATTTTTCAGTCAAATCCGACATCGCATAGGCATATGTCAAAATATTCCTTTAATCTAGGAGCTTCCACTATCATGCAAATTCATAATTATGACACTGAGAACTCCCAGTAAACAGGGAAATTCTGGCGTAGAACCTGGCGACTTGCTGTAAGCTGTTCAAGCAGAATTTCACATTAATGTAATATGATAAAATGATACGTTGGACAAAATTCTCACCCTTTTACTGGGTGATTCTCGAAGGAGTCTCGAGAAACTATACCCGCCAGCGCCCGCACCCCATCTTTCTGAAAAATTACCCCGTTGTCAACACTTGCTGACCAATGAAAGTTTGGAGAACCTTTCTAGATAAAGCTTTTCGTCCAGGTCAATAGTAATTTTACAGGATTGAGCCATCATTATCGTATCATCCATTAAATCTCCATCTCTAGCTAAGATTTTCTGCACCGGACACCCTCTGTACCACCCGCCCGCCCGGTGTCAGCATAATAATCCTTGTCATGATTGGTCCTCCCATCTGCGTGCATGATTGGTCGCGACCGACCCCGGAGTAGGTTGAAGAGGGAATTATTAAGCACATCAACTTTTCTCCTTCTCCATACCATCTTCATCATCTACCCCATGCTGTCAGTCCGTCGTCAGCTTATGAGTGGCCGCTCGTGGTTCTCGACCACCAGCGTAGCTCGCAAAGTATACTCAGCTCAACAAGATGTCAAAGGTACCAATGCTTCTATTGCCATGGCAAAAGATTATCATATCATCGACCACGAATATGACTGTGTAGTTGTTGGTGCTGGTGGTGCTGGTCTGAGAGCAGCATTTGGTTTGGCCAAGGAGGGTTTTAAAACAGCCTGTATTTCCAAGCTTTTCCCCACCAGATCTCATACAGTCGCTGCCCAAGGTGGTATCAACGCTGCTTTAGGTAACATGCACAAAGATGACTGGCATTGGCATATGTACGATACAGTCAAGGGATCCGACTGGTTGGGTGACCAAGATGCCATCCATTACATGACCCGTGAGGCTCCAGATTCGATCATTGAATTGGAACACTACGGTGTCCCTTTCTCTCGTACTGAGGAGGGAAGAATCTACCAACGTGCTTTTGGTGGACAATCCAAAGAGTACGGTAAGGGTGGTCAGGCCTACAGAACTTGCGCTGTCGCAGACAGAACCGGTCACGCTTTGTTGCACACCTTGTATGGTCAGTCTCTTCGTCACAACACCCACTTCTTTATTGAGTTCTTTGCCATGGATCTATTGATGCATGACGGTAAGTGTGTGGGATGCATTGCCTACAACCAAGAGGATGGTACTATTCACCGTTTCAAAGCACACAAAACCATTATCGCTACTGGAGGTTACGGACGTGCCTACTTCTCTTGTACATCTGCTCACACTTGTACTGGTGATGGTTTCGGAATGGTTTCTCGTGCAGGTCTGCCATTGGAAGACTTGGAATTCATTCAATTCCACCCATCTGGTATCTATGGTTCTGGATGTCTGATCACCGAAGGTGCCCGTGGTGAGGGTGGTTTCTTGGTCAATTCTGAGGGTGAACGTTTCATGGAACGTTATGCCCCTACTGCTAAGGATTTGGCTTGTAGAGATGTTGTTTCGCGTGCCATTACCATGGAAATTAATGAGGGACGTGGTGTTGGTCCATTGAAGGACCACATGTATTTACAATTGTCTCACTTGCCTGCCTCTGTGTTACACGAACGTTTGCCAGGTATTTCTGAAACTGCTCACATTTTTGCTGGTGTCGATGTCACTAAGGAGCCTATCCCAATTCTGCCTACAGTTCATTACAACATGGGTGGTGTTCCAACTAAATGGAGTGGTGAAGCTCTTACCCTGGATGAAGATGGAAATGATAAAGTTGTTGAAGGTCTACTCGCCTGTGGTGAGGCTGGATGTGCCTCTGTGCATGGTGCCAACAGATTGGGTGCCAACTCCTTGCTGGATTTGGTCGTATTTGGCCGTGCTGTTGCCCATACTATTAGAGACTGTTTGACTCCAAACACTCCTCACAAAGAGCTGCCTGCAGACATTGGTTTCGAATCAATTGCTAATTTGGATCGTGTAAGAACTGCTGATGGTGATATCTCTACTGCTGATCTGAGATTGGAGATGCAACGTACTATGCAGAAGCATATCTCTGTTTTCAGAACTCAGGATATAATGGACGAAGGTGTCAAGCAAATCAATGAAATTGACAAGAAGTTTGCCAACATCAAGACAACGGACAGATCTATGATTTGGAACTCTGACTTAGTCGAGACTTTGGAGCTTCAGAATCTTTTGACCTGTGCCACACAGACAGCTAAGTCTGCTTCTGTCCGTAAAGAATCTCGTGGTGCTCATGCCAGAGACGATTTCCCAGAGAGAGACGATGAGAACTGGATGAAACACTCCCTGTCATGGCAGCACAAGAGCGGTTCTCCTGTTGAGCTTAATTACAGAAACGTTATTACTGAGACTTTGGATGAGGCTGAGTGTAAGCCAGTTCCCCCAACTGTCCGTGCCTACTAAGCTTTTGTAAGACTTAGTCAATTGAACTTATTTATTATTACCATTACTTTTAAATAGCTCCCTGCAACATTGTAGATGTCGCGATGAATGAGAAAATTTTCCTCGAAAAAAAAAATTCATAAAAGGAAGAAAAAATCTGTACTAAGCTAAGTAGAGTTCATCTGTATTAACCAATGGTTTCAAAGGAAAGGATTAGTAAAAAGAGAACTGCTTCTTTCAAGGGGGAGGCCTCAAAGAAGATTAAAACTCAGAAAGAGGAATCTTCTCGTGAAAGCTCTGCTGAAGAATCTGATTTGAGTGCTCAAGCTGAATCAGATACTTCATCCGAAGATGAGTTAGACATCTCTTCTGATGAGGAGACACAGGACAAGAACGCTGACTTAAGCGCCGATACTGATAGTTCAGAAGATGAGCTTGATGATAGTTCTGCCGATGCTGCCGTTGAGAATTCATCCAGATCATCAGATAATGATTTAGAGAATGAGGACGGCGAATCCGTATCTGCTGACCCTAACAAACTTTCCACGAAGGAACAACATCTGCAACAGAAAAAGCTATTAAATGAACGAAAACTTCAGAGAAAGGCTGGTATCGAAGTTCACCAAATCAAGAAACTGTGGGAGAAACTGCGGGTTAAGAACCCCCCTTTGCCTAAGGCAGAACGTACAGCATTATGTGATCAAGTGTGGGACCTCAGTAAGAATGTGATCAAAGACTTAGTTTTGAAGCATGACGCATCCAGAGTAGTCCAAACACTGGTCAAGTACAGTGACAGACCAAGAAGAGATAACATTGTGAAGCAATTGAAAGGTTCCTACTTCAAATTGGCTACCTCGGCCTATGGAAAATATCTTCTCATCAAATTGCTACATTATGGAAGCAAAGAAAGCAGAGCTTTGATTCTGAAGGAGTTGCACGGAAAACTTCGTAAGTTGATGGGTCATAGAGAAGGTGCTTACGTGGTTGAAGACTTGTTCGTCTTGTATGCTACGGCTAAACAGCGCCAAGAGATGATTAGAGAATTTTGGGGAGCTGAGTACGCTGTGTTCCAGGAGCTTGGAGCTGGAAAGACCGTAGTAGAAGTAGCTGCTGAAAACACTGAAAAAAGAAAACAGATCGCTCAAAACTTGATGGAAACTATTACTGCAGCCGTTGAAAAGGGAAGTGCTGGATTCCAATTGTTACACGCAGTTATGAAAGAGTACATACAGATTTTTGAGGGTGAAGAAGTCCGTGAGATGATAGCACTATTAACTGAGCCATTTGCCGAGCTAGTACACACTCCTGAAGGCTATGAGGTAGCCTGTACTCTGATTGCCAAGGCCAATGCGAAGGAAAGAAAACAAATCATTAAAACATTGAAAGGACATGCCACCGAGCTCATCAATAACGAATATGGTAACATTGTTCTGATTGTCTTGTTCATGACCGTTGACGATACCGTCCTTGTGAGCAAGGTATTCAGCAGTGAATACCAAGATTCAGTCCATGAATTGGTGGTAGCCAAATTCTCCAGAAGACCGTTTATCTACCTGTTAAATGGTTTAGACTCACACTACTTTTCACCCATAGTCAAGACAGAGCTATTAAAATACGAAGAATTAAGTGCTGAAACATCCAAGAAATCCCAAGAACTGAGAAGAGAACAGATCTTGTCTGGTTTTGCCCCAATATTCTTTGATGCAGTAATAAAGCACCCATTTGAGATTCTTGAAGAAAGCCTTGGGTCCCAATTTGTTGGGGAATTACTTTTGAACCCAATTGAATCTGATAAACGTGAAGCTGCCTTAAACACAGTGATCGAGTCATTCAAGGGGCCTGTTTCAGATGATCATTTGATTCGCAAACCATTTAGTGGTAGATTCCTTAGATCCTTGATTCAAGGAGGACGTTGGAACAATAAGGAAAAATGCATAGATAAAGTGGATAATGTCGGACTCGGTGAAACATTTGCTCTCAACTTTGTTGATGAAGTATTTACAGATGACAGAATTCTGCAACAATGGGTAAACTCTGAGGGTTCCTTTGCCGTAGTAGCTCTATATGAAGCCCTTAAGCCCTTGACCAAAGAAGAAGAAACAGCTAAGACGTTCGTCAAATCTCTGAAAGCATGCAAATTCGATGAGGAAGTTAAAGGAGCAAAGCTTCTGAAATCACTATTAAAGTAAATATAAGAGCCTTTAAATTCATTAATAACAATATTAACTGGTAGTAAGTAAGCTCATTTAAGCTCATCTCAATTAGACCCAAACATCTCCAGATTATTCCGTATTTTTTTTTCTTCGATCTGAAAATTTGTTCTATCAACATACCCTCATGTTCCAGTTGTCGGTGATATCCGACCTAATCAGGGTTCCACCACATTTATTCCATCTTCCAACAGACAAAGCTGTTCTAAGTGAAATCAACATTAAGTATGCGAACAAGGTGATACCGAAACTGGGGCTTTTTGTCTCTGTCTGGGACTTGATAGAGATCCAAGATGGCCTTTTGAAGCCAGGTGATGGAGCCACATTTATCACTGTAAAATTCCGGGGAATCATATGGAAACCATTTGTGGGAGAGGTATTGACGGGGTGGATTAAAAAGAACACGCCAGAAGGAATCAAGGTCACAATGGAATTTTTTGAAGACATATTCATACCCAAAAGTCTACTCTTTGAGAATGCCGTTTACTCAGGAGATGAGGATGCATGGATATGGAAACCAGACGATGATACGAGCTTGTATCTAGATGAAAATGAGAAGATTTACTTTAGAATAGAAGAAGAAGTGTTCACAGACATTAAACCCAAGGGTCCTGACAACTCCATGAATGTTACTGAAGAAAAAGAGTCCGAAGAAAACAAGGTACCGCCGTACGCTATAATCGCAAGTTGTCAGACAGAAGGAATGGGATGTGTTAGTTGGTGGGAATAGGAAATTAAGAATTTCATATGTATTTGTATTATAGAATGTGTCGTACGTATAGTATCAGTTGTATTGCATGTATCTGCTTGTGGAACTGAACTTCATGTTTCCTTTGATTACCTTCTCTACAGCCTGCAGGAAGTCTTTCTCCGTAGCCACCTTTCTTCGGGCTCTAATGGCAAACATACCGGCTTCCGTACATACTGATCTAAGCTCAGCTCCGGTCGCATTGGGGCAAAGACGAGAAATTAACTCCCATCTGATGTTTCTTTCACATGACATTGACTTAGAATGAATACGGAAAATCTGTGCACGTCCTTCCAGGTCTGGTAACGAGAATTCAACTTTTCTGTCAATTCTACCAGGTCTCAGAAGAGCAGGATCTAAAGTATTAGGTCTATTGGTGGCAAACATCACCTTGATATTACCTCTGGGATCAAATCCGTCCAATTGTGTAATCAACTCCAACATAGTTCTTTGAACCTCGTTATCACCACCAGCTCCATCGTCGAATCTAGCTCCTCCAATGGCATCAACTTCATCAAAAAAGATGATACATGCCTTTTTGGTCCTGGCCATCTCAAATAGCTCTCTTACCATTCTGGCACCCTCACCAACGTATTTCTGAACCAGTTCTGAACCAATGACTCTTATAAATGTGGCATCTGTTCTGTTGGCAACTGCTCTAGCACACAAAGTTTTTCCTGTACCAGGAGGCCCATACAGTAATATACCTTTTGGAGGGTCGATACCCAGCTTGACGAACCTCTCAGGAGACAACAATGGCAATTCAACCACTTCACGTAGCTTATCAATCTGTTCTTTGCAACCACCAACATCTGAATACGTAACATCTGGTTTCTCCTCCACAGTCATCATCGTCACAGTAGGGTCGATTCTTGGAGGAAGTGGCAATTGGATTTCATATTTGGTCCTATCCACACCGACTCTCATGCCTTCTTCAATGTCAGTTGGAGACACTCTTTCTCCTAATCCAACAACAAACTTGGCTATCTGTTTTATATTAATGACATATTTTGATTTCTCAGTGGGTTCACTGCCTTCTCCCTCGCCATTGATGATCTTCGTGCATCTTGCAACTTGCAAAGGTTGTTCTTCCGACATTCTCTGCTTATCAGCTGTCACGTCCCAGAGAGTCGAATTGGATAAACCTGTGTCACTTTCTTCAATACCAATCTTTTCTTTAATTCTATTCTCGATATCGTTCATATCCTTTTCGATTTTCTTCAACTGAGTGGCGTATGGAGCTGCTCCATAGGATTTGAGCACTTGAATATCACCTTCACTCAATGGAGTAATTTTCTCCTCTTGTTTGTCCTCATCTTCAACAGGAGCCTGGTACTTTTCCCAGTCTGCTTTTGGTGGCATTGTGTACTTTAAGTGAGTGAGTGCTGTTCCTCTGGTAGAGAGCGTGAAAGGATGGGAGGCGAATCGGTTCTGCTGGTAGATGATGAGATTGAGTCGCGCACGAGCTCTACCTATAGGATAATTAAAGGGTGTCTATGGTCATTAGGATGTGGTTAATATGTAGTCTATGAACAATAAATAAGTTGAGTAGTAGTTTCTCAGGACTGATAAATCTGTTGCAGCTGAATGGTTTGAGGGTTACGGTAAGTCTTGTAAAGCTTTGACATGTTTTTCAAATTTTTGGAAACGTTAGAGTGCGACCACTGTGAATCGTATTGAAATTTGGGAGCCTCTAATGACGTTTCAATTTTGAAACCATTGGTGGGTATCTCTTGTGCCAATTCTGTTCGAATGCTAGAGACGTCTAGTGACTTGTGTTGTGGTGATATGTTAAACTTTTCGACCAATTTGATAATCGTTAAAAATTCTTGATCCAGAAAGATCTCATCAGAACGAGCTGAGTCATGTTGACTGTCAGTGATGGTGATGGGTAAAACTTCTAGATGATCATTAAAATCCTTTTTGCATTTATCTAGAGCCAAGAATCGAGTGGTTTGTGAAATGGGCGCAGATGAGGACGAACAATTGACTTGAAGTGAATCCGAATCGCTTGATGCGTCAGATAAATCCAAAGCAATCTCATCATTATTGTTAACTTCTGAGTTAAAGTCATCTGAGGAGACAGAAACACTCAATTCGATTTCGTTTTGATTCTTTTTAGTCTTCAGTCCCGTGACATTTTGTCTCTTGCTAGGGAACTGTTTGTCTTTTCCAGAAAGTGCAATTGTTCTTTTGGTTCCTACATCACTGACAAAACTTGCCTCATATCGGACATGTAGATGAGCGCTGAACCAGTAGTTTGGAGCTAGAATCTCCAACAGCTTTCTTCCGGGGGGTGATCCAAGCAACTCTTTTTCAATATCCGAACGGAAAAAAGGTTTATTTTGCAACAGCTTACGCAGATCGCCATAATGCTCTATTCCTTGGGGCCAATCGTGGGTTATCATTATACTACTTCTGGCAATATTTGACTGTAGAGATAGTTTTAAGTAGTCTATCCACCTTGAATGGTATACAGATCTCTTTTCCCTTTCGTTAAAGGGATACTTTTCATTGTGGGGAAGGTAGAAATCTCTCTCTAAATAAATACCTGACCACCCCATGATGCGAAGTCCTTTAAACCACACGACACCAGAGGTCCCCATGTAATAGATATTAGGAGCGACGTACCCACCATAGGGCAATTCGGTCAAATAGTTGGAAGCTTCATGGTTGCCTCCGATAAAAATTGTCTTCACTGGTGCCTTTTTCTCTCCGGTATAATACTGATGGAAGTCCCCCAGTCTCTTGTATTTATTGGTGAGCGAGGCACAATCCATGTCAATTGTATTCCTGAAGGCCTGGAAGTCACCACAAATTATCAGTAGATCTGGAAGATTATGCCTACACTTCATCTTCAAACGCTCATAGATCTTGTCAAGCTCTCCATGGGCGCATCCTTGGATGGCTACTCGAAGTTCAGTCATATAAGTAAAAAAGTGAACAGTTGGAATATTATAAATTCCCTCGCTTATATAATAGTTCTTACATAACTCGTTCAGGTTATTCAAGAAAGTCTAAAACTTGAACACATGAGTCTTGTCATATCCTAAATCGGCAAGAGCACCGGTAACCTCACCCTGGTCCTGAGGAGAAACTTTCTCACCAGAGATGGCCTTATACAAAGGAGGTGGACCACACACAAAGACGTGACTGTCATTACTTGGACCTGGCAAGTACTTCTTCAAAACGTCCTTGGAAATGAAACCGGAAGAGGCGCTTGGAACCTGCTCAGCATCCTTGTCCAAGAAAAGATGTAGTTCAAATTGCTCGGGGTTCTTGGCGGCAGTCTCCTCCAACTCCTTTCTCAAAAGGATATCATTTGGAGTCTTGTTACCATAGAACAACTTGACCTTGGTCTTGTCCTCAGGGTTGTTGGTAATATGATGAATCAATTGATACAGAGGGGTAATACCGGAACCACCACCAATCAAGGCTATTTCCTTGAACTGATTTGGTTGCCATTTCCACTTTTGTAGAGGACCCTTGAAGGCAAGAGTGTCGTTGGGTTTCAGGTTGAAAATGTGATTACCCATTTTACCAGTTTCATATCTCTTGATGACAAACTCAACAACTCCCTTCTCATTGACGTCAGAGACAGGGGTGTATGGTCTAATAACGTTAGAGCCCTTTGGGGTTACAAACTTGGCCAACAACAGGGAAGCGACCTCCAAGCCACTAACTTGGTCCTTTTCTGGAAGCTTGAAATACACTTTCTTTGTGTCGTGAGTGAGATCCTCAGCTTTGATCAATTGAAGGTCAATCCATTTATCATCTCCAACGAAAGCCTTTGGGGACTCGTTCGAGGCAAAGTTCCTGGTGGATAGAAAGTAGGTCGAGCCAATTGCAGCGGCAGTGGCAGCAACAGTTGGGATAAAGAAACGGGATGATGAAATTTTAGCAAACATATTGGGATTCTTTAGCATAAGTGAGCAAGAGAGTTAAAGTGGAGGGAGCCCGGTTATAAACCACTCAATGCTCGCACCTTTAGCGAATTACTAATAAAGTAGAGAACTTACGTATTCAGATTCATTGGCTGATGAGATCGGGTCTTTTTAAAGAGGGCAATCGAAGGGCTCGGAAGTGACGGGAATACACGCCAATTGTGTACTAATAGGAATTGTATCCACAACGCCAATCTTGCACTGTTTTAAGAAGTTCGGTTTCTCCAATTGACTGTTGGATGTTTCACAATAAGATCCCTTAAATTGATCTGGATCCCTACCAACGGATTGTGCTAGCAGGGGGTGCTATCCCCCAAATCAAGGAAAAAGCCGCGAAGACCGGTATGGTATGTTCTTCCTTGCCTTGATTCAGTCTTACCCCAGCAATTGTTCACTGTAAGAAGCAACCTAAAAAGCAACTAATTACCCTCATGCTTTCTAAATTGGCTAAAACTGAACTCATATCCTTGGCAAAATCATTCATTCCGCCTCTACTACCGACTTTTCACAAAGGTCAAACAGGCAAGGTAGCAATCATCGGTGGATGCGAAGACTACACTGGAGCCCCATTTTTTTCAGCTCATGCTGCTGCCACTCTGGGCATTGATCTTACTCATGTCGTTTGCGAATACAATGCTGGAACTGTGATCAAGAGCTATAGTCCTAATCTAATGGTTCATCCGTATCTGTACGAAACTGACAATGTTCCATCTCAATTCTCCAATAATCAGGAGAGATTTCTGAAAGATAAGGTATTCCCAAAAATATATTCCCTTCTTAGTAGAATTGACGTCGCAGTCTTGGGTCCTGGATTCGGAAGAAACCCTCTGATGTTGAAGCAACTGGAATCGATAATTGATAAGCTAAAGGAAACTAACAAATTTTTTGTATTAGATGCAGATTCGTTATGGTTGGTGACGCAGAACCCTGATATCGTTCGAAACTATGAAAAGGCAATTCTGACGCCGAACGTTGTGGAATTGAGTCGGCTTTGTAAAAAATTGAACATTGATTTTGACATTACCAAGAACCTGACTTTAGAAGAAAGCTTGGAGATAGCCAAGAAGCTTAGTAAAGAGTTAAACGTTGCCGTTATTGTGAAAGGACACGATGATTTGATAATAAACAGAGACGATCATATCGTTTCCAGTTCTGAGGGTTCTCTAAAACGTGTTGGTGGGCAAGGTGATTCACTTTCAGGTTTAATAGGAGGTTTCTTGGCTTGGGCTAATGCTTATCAGAACTCACTATGGAAAGTGCAAGATGATCCAAAATTGACTACCAGTCAACTGATTCTTCTTTCGGCATTTGCAGGATCTCTACTTACTAGAACATCTGCCCATAAGGCATTCGACTTGAAACAAAGATCAATGCAAACTACAGATCTTCACGACCACATCGCTAAATCATTCACAGAAATATTTGAGAGTTAGCAATTAAATATTAATTTACCATGAATCACCTCTTCTAAAGGTTACACCAATGTATCTTGCCAATGTATCAAATAACTCATCCAATTCTTTTTTTGAGAAATCGCTCGATGACACGTCAACTTGGAGAGTTGGTACGTCAACACTGCCATCGATAAATTCCTGGTATTGGTTCTTTTCAGCACTAGTAAGAGGTAGCAGGTCGTAGAATCTCAACAGCTCTATTAGCAAATCGTCATCAATCTCTGAAAATTGCTTGAGAGTAGTTGGAAAGTCTAATAGCTCTTCTCCATCGTTGTTGCGTAAAGGCGCTAATTTTCTTTCACTATCAAGAGTTATGGTAGAGTTAGCCGTTCTTCTGATTGCCCTCTCTTCCACAATGTCAAGTTGACCTTGAAGCTCACCAACCAGCTGAATAATGTCGTCGTTTGTAGTATAATCCGAAAGATCAATTTCAGCGTTGGGGGTAGGTAGTTCCTGCAACTTCCTTCTAGTGTCTTCGACCTGATATTCAAGAAGCTGTTGAGTGGTTTTCTGGAGAACTTTCTTTTGTTTCAACACGTCTTCTTGGAGGATTTTAAGTTGATCTTTGAGCTGCTGCAGTTCAGACATTATGTTTTGTTACAAAGAGAAGAAACTGATGGCGAGAAGAGCTACGCATAGCTATTGATCGTTAGGTTCGAGATTTGGTGACGTCGTAAGACGGGGCTGTGAAAATAGTTGATAGAACACCGTTTTGGCTTATCTAGTTAAATGTTGTATAGAGAAACACTTTGATGAAGCAACGTTGAAGACCTTGTCCTTCAAACTTCAACAGCTCAGACTGTTATGCAGCTAATTCCTCTCTATACAGTGTGTTCGTCCTTCTGGCCATCAGTCGCTCGTACTCGAATTTTATTCATCATTTATAATATTCTCCACCTTAAAACATTCAACCATGGGAAATGAATTCACAACCGTGATTCAGGTCTCCAAACAGTTTCTCTCTTCGGAGGAAATCAAGCAGTCACAAGAATCGTCGCTTATGAAAGATCAGCAGTACCAAAATTATGTTTCAAAAAAACAGGAAGTGATGAGGTTTCTCAGATTTTTAATCATTCGGCTGAAATTCCCCATCAGAGTTCTCCAAGTCACATCATATCTTTTTCAGAGGTTCTTTCTATTCAACTCATTTCGAAAATACTCCTCCTATAGCCACGAGATTGCAGTTACATGTCTGTTTCTGAGCATCAAAATGAACGATTGTATCCGGAAATCCAGAGACTTAATACTGGTGGCTCACGATATACGGTTATCACCTCCTTTGAATAGCGATGAGGTTGTCAAAGATGAATCAGATTTGACTCATATTCTTGCTGAAAACAAAGTGGACGAGCAAAGGAAAAAAGTCCTTTATTTTGAAAGGCTTATCTTGGAATGCATTGCATTTGATTTTAGACACAACAACATCGAAGATTACCTGATCAAATTTTCGAAAACGCTCTCATTGCATCCACAGGTGGGGTATATCAGTTGGCTAGTATCTGTTGATGCCATGATGACTGAAGTGATCTTAAAACAGTCCCCGCACGTTATCGCCCTGTCGAGTATAGTCCTGGCAAAGCTTCTCTACCCAGAGATATTCACAGATAAAATGGTTATAACTGAGCTTGACTCTTTGGATCTAAAATACTCTAGGTTTCAATGTGAGAGGTCACAAATATATGAATCTGTCAACGAAATGATGGAGTTTTACATGAGTAAGAACCAACTTGCAAACTCTTTCCTGTTTGATTTTTTGCCCAAAGATTTGAAGTTCAACGATCTGGTCATCAATCTTAAGTTGGAGCTTCCTAACCATTTTGATATTCCACCGAATAAGCGGAAAGCAGAGGCTACGATTAACAAGGACGACTTGTTTTACAAAGAGAGGGATTACGAAATAGGAAAAGCTGGAACCATACTATTTGTGTACAATAACGATTAACTTTAATATTAAACATGCTGATTCATCATTTTTTGAACGTAGCTGATGGACTTTAAACACCATGCATTTGGTTTTCCCGAATCTTCAATTTCAGACTCGTTCAATTCTTTGATATCTCTCAACTGATCATTAAGAATCGAGTTTCTTTTATCTTGGGGCAAATCTTTAAGGAAAAACGGTGATAATAGCCATCTTAGATAAACCCAGACTGCAGAATCGTCCGGGTCCGTGTAGTATGCATTTTGCAAAAATGATAATTCTTTGACCAGGAATGAATACTTGTCTTCAAATCCTTCAGTTTTGGAGTTCAGGAGCTTTTGAAGCAATTGACTTCTATTATGCCAAGCAGAATAATTGGAGATGTTTTCTTCTATTAGTTTAGTGGTATAGTTGAACTCCTCTCTGTTGGATAAAATTATGTCCTCTTCATGCTCCATCTTGTCTTGTACGAGACCAACAACGTACCTTCTATAAGCCCACACATGATAGTTTCTTGAATCCATGGTTAGCATTTTGTCAATCAGTGCCATTTCCTGCTTTAGATCAAACAAGTCATCCTGTTCTATCAGCCATTTTCTATGATTCCAAATCCAATAAACTTTCGGGTAGGACTTGAGTTGCTTTCCAACAAACTGTAGCTCTTTCAATATGAACGTATGAGCAGCTTGAGAGTCTTTGAGATTACTGAAAACATGATTTGTGATGATATCCCTTCTATAGTTCCAGACAGTGTAAAACTCTGGGTTCAGATCTAAAAGTCGGCTTGTTTCGTCCAAAGTATCGTTATTGAAGATGTTTTTTTGTTTATCTGCAAGGACACTGTCTGTCAATTGCCTGTAGTGTGAAATTTTGAAGGCATCTCTTTCCTTCTTCCGCTGTTTGGCGTCTTTGGATAACTGTTCTCTTTTAACTCCGTGCATCGATTTGGAGGGTGGAGTAGGGAAAGTAGACGGCGAGCATTATTTCCGCTTAGGCTCTGCTCGGGTTGGGTACGAGAGTTTAAGGGGATAAAGAGAGCAACTGATTAAAATAGTTA
The DNA here is from genome assembly GCF_000027005.1 of Komagataella phaffii GS115. Taxonomy (NCBI): domain Eukaryota; kingdom Fungi; phylum Ascomycota; class Pichiomycetes; order Pichiales; family Pichiaceae; genus Komagataella; species Komagataella phaffii. The sequence goes on from NC_012966.1 coordinate 1,413,455, forward strand.
GCAAGCCAATGTAACAGTAACTGCAGTCTAAAGGAAGATGAATGCTTCTGATAAGGATTCTAGAAGGCCAAGTAGCTACCAAGTAAGATAAAATGAGTTCCTTGATGTGCTTCAGAGAAGACAAGAGTTCAACTTGACGTCGTTTCTCTGGCAATTCACTCAATTATACATTCCAATTCTCGTATATACTAGACCTGCGGAGTAATATAAGAATTAGCCTGATGGTGATGATACAGCTCCCCCCACTTTCTCTTATCCCCCTTACTATGTATGGTCCTGTGTCTCAAGTGAACCTCATCGCTAAAATAAAAAATGAAAAATATAATCTTAAAAAAAAAAAACTAGATCTAAACTCTAACATACTATGGCTAAAGAACGAGGAAGAAGAAACCTGAAAAAGATCAAGGAATCCTCGCAGTCTGATAGCCTCAAGACCTTGAAGGCGGATCCTTCACCCTCAAGAGAAGCTGCTCAAATAGATGTCAACACCTTTTTTGGGCTAGTCAACTCCGAAGAGCTTGATTATTTCAAACAAGCAGAATCCACCCTTAACGCCAATGCCTTTGAAAATAGCGAGGAGAGGCAGGGTTTTGTTTCCAGCGTTTTTGAAGAAGCAAAGGGAAAAGAACTGAAATTAGTGACCAACCAAATCTGCTCCAAGTTGATGGAGAGGTTAATCTTGAATGGCTCGGACAGACAAGTTAAAAGGTTATTCAAGGCTTTCAACGGTCATTTTTTGTCATTAGCTGTTCATAAATACTCATCTCACGTTTTGGAAACTCTATTCATCAGATCTGCCTCCGTAATCGAAAACGAATTGTTGAACAACTATCAGGAGGAAGAAGCTGAGGAGGAAGAAAGCGATGAAGTATTTGCAACTATGGAAAATATGTTCCTTTTCATGTTAGCCGAGCTCAGTTCATCCATTCAAAAATTAATTGTCCATCAATACGGATCACATGTTATCAGACTCTTATTGTTAATAGTTGGTGCCAGAGAACTTCCCTCGTCAATTATGAGTAACTCCATCTTGAGATCCAAAAAGTCAAAGATAGCAAGGAAAATGATTGAAATTAAAGATAACCAAGATTCTAATAGAGCATACCAAGTTCCAGCAGGATTCAAGAACGAGTTACAAGAATTGCTTGGCCTTATAGCCAAGGACAAAGATTCCAAACAACTGAGAGAGCTAGCTATAGACAAGATAGCTTCTCCTGTGATTCAATTATGTATTCAGTTAGAAGGTTTGGTTGACAAAGATAGAACCATTTGGACTACAATCTTTCCTGAAGTTGATGACAAAGATCCAAAGGAAGAAGCTTTCGTTGAGTACCTTTTATCAGACCCGATAGGGTCTCACTTCTTCCAAGCAGCCATAAAATATCAAAAACCAAAAACTGTTCATCGCTTATATGACCTCTACATAAAGGATCGCCTGTTAAAGTTAGCAAAAAGAGAAACAACCGGTGCATTTGTGGTCAAGGAACTGCTGGGCAAATTGAAAGCCACTGATGTGACAGAAATGTTAGACATTCTTATCCCTCATTTGAGTGAGTTGATTGAAAATAACTTAGAAATTGGCCAAGCCATTGTAGATGCTTCCATCGCTAGGAACAACTACGGTAAAGAGGGCATTATCTCCCAATTTCTCAAAGTATTCAATGATGCCAATGTATTGGAGAGTGTTCTTAAACTTTCCACTTCAACACTTGGAAACACCAAGAATGATTGGCCCACTGCAGAAGAGAGACGATGTGCAATTTTTCTAGAAAAGTTGGTGGAATATGACGATAGTTTCCTCGATGCAGTCATTGCTGCATTGTTGGAGCTTCCAGAGGATAGGTTCATTCAGATGTGCATGCATGGTGTGTTTTCACATGTTGTAGAGAGTGTTTTAGTGATTGAAAGAGTCGACATTGTCAAGCGAAGAAGATTACTAAACATTTTCACTGAGCATGTAGTCACACTGTCTTGCAATGCTTATGGATCACACATTATGGACAAATTATGGCAATTCTCCATCAAGTTGAATCTCTTCAAAGACAGAATTGCACTGGCTCTGTTTGAAAACAAAGACAAAATCAAGGACAGCATCTATGGAAAACTTGTTTGGAAGAACTGGTCTATGGAGTTATATTGCCGAAGAATGTATGACTGGAAAAATCTTATAAAACAGCAGGAGTTGGAGCTTTTCCCCGATCATAGAGGAGCTCCAACTCTCTTGAAGAAAAGGCCCCTAGAAGAGCCGAAGAAAGTAGAAGAGAAGAAGGACAAAAGTAGAGGACGTAGAAGATATCATTAGAAGTAAATTAATATATAATTGTTATTATAATTGTGCTTTTTTATAGGGTCCTTTGAAGTAATGGGCGAGCTCTATTGTACCCAAAATCTGGGGATGAACCAAATTACACGTAAAACCTATACAACTTTTAATTTCTATTTCCAACCAAAAATGTCATATTTGACGGCAACACGTTCAAGTCACCACAAGAAAGTCTCCTAGAGTGTAATACACCTTTAGTATTTTAATAATATAATGGCCAATAATAAAAGCCTAATACCTATCACTAATCTCACGACACTGAGGACGTCGCTTTTCCCGATATGGAAATGTCAGAGATCCCGCCTCAGTTTAAAATGATGAAAAAAAAAAATATCCAATTTGAACCCACCACCCAACCAACCTGAAAATGTCAAAAGTCACTGTTTCGGGTTCAGAGATCCTAGAAGGGTCCACCAAGACCGTCAGACGTTCAGGAAACGTTGCTTCTTTCAAGCAACAGAAAACTGCCATCGATACGTTTGGTAATGTTTTCAAAGTGCCAGATTACACCATCAAAGATATCCTAGACGCCATTCCAAAACACTGCTATGAAAGATCTTTGGTCAAGTCGATGTCCTACGTCGTCAGGGATATTGTTGCTATTTCTGCTATTGCCTACGTGGGCCTAACTTACATCCCTCTGCTGCCAAACGAGTTTCTTCGTTTTGCTGCTTGGAGTGCGTATGTGTTCAGTATTTCTTGTTTTGGATTCGGAATTTGGATTCTTGGACACGAATGCGGTCACTCTGCCTTCAGCAACTATGGCTGGGTTAACGACACGGTCGGCTGGGTTCTTCATTCCCTGGTAATGGTTCCATATTTTTCTTGGAAGTTCTCCCATGCCAAGCACCACAAGGCAACAGGTCATATGACCAGAGACATGGTCTTTGTTCCATACACCGCTGAGGAGTTCAAGGAAAAACACCAAGTTACTAGTCTGCACGATATTGCAGAGGAAACTCCTATTTATTCAGTTTTTGCCCTTTTGTTTCAACAGCTCGGAGGACTCAGTTTGTATCTTGCCACGAATGCTACTGGTCAACCGTATCCCGGGGTGTCCAAGTTCTTCAAAAGTCATTACTGGCCATCCTCTCCTGTTTTTGATAAGAAGGACTATTGGTACATTGTTCTGAGTGACCTGGGAATCTTGGCAACCCTGACTAGTGTTTACACTGCTTACAAAGTGTTCGGATTTTGGCCCACATTCATTACTTGGTTTTGCCCTTGGATTTTGGTCAACCACTGGCTGGTATTTGTCACCTTCCTACAACACACAGACTCGTCCATGCCTCACTACGATGCCCAAGAATGGACTTTCGCCAAAGGTGCCGCCGCCACAATTGATAGAGAATTTGGTATCTTAGGAATTATATTTCACGACATTATCGAAACTCACGTTTTGCACCACTATGTTAGTAGAATTCCATTCTACCATGCTAGAGAGGCTACTGAGTGCATTAAGAAGGTTATGGGCGAACATTACCGTCACACTGACGAGAACATGTGGGTCAGTCTCTGGAAGACCTGGAGGTCGTGCCAGTTTGTTGAGAACCATGATGGTGTGTACATGTTCAGAAACTGCAACAATGTTGGTGTTAAACCTAAGGATACCTAATTAGAGTGCTTATTTATGTATTTTGCTTTCTACTTCACATTTTATAGAATAGAGATAGTTTGTTTTCATGGTAACCGGAACTCTTACAAGACTCCAGTTCTATTACTATTTACAGCGATTCATGATGAACTAATTGAACCTCAAATTAATCGACTGATCTTTGGTAAGATCGACAACAGTACCATCCTGCATGGTCAATGTCCAATCTCTGATCTCGAAGGCGTGATGTCTACTGTCTCTATTGGCCACAAGTCTCATTACACCTTCAGATTTATCTCCACTGACGTTTACAGTGAAATTGATATCTCCCTTCATTGTGTTCAAAGGTCCTTTAACCCAGGGAAATATACCAGCAAAAGTGATCTCCTTTCCAATTAAATCCCTGGCTACTTGCGACCTTCTCAAAAAATACATCGTGGAATTCATGATTGGAGACGATACTTTTTCATAGTTGAAAATTCCAAACAACGATGTTCCCATTACAACAACAAATGCAATGAAGTATATCTTGTTTCTGCGAGGCTCTTTCAAAGGATCTGGGAGCTCATGCTGGACGGTCATCGGCTTTTTACCACTTTTGTCGAGAATCAATTCATCTGCTTTATGTTGGTTCATGATCACTTTAACGGTTCCAAAAGTTCGTTTAGAAGCCATCCATTTGCTGGCATAAGTGAATGGAGAAGGCTTCAGTTTTCTAAGGGGGCCAAGTATAAGCATTTCTCTAGGCTGGTATGTTGGAGCAGTTGGGGCTTGAAATTTGAAAGTAATAGAAAGCTACCAAGACATTTCAAAAGAGGGCTCGAAATAGCTTATATCTCCCCATCTCTTTTTCATCATTGCCTAGCAAAGACCTGTAACAGGCTCCACCATGTCAAACGTCTCCGGAGCTGCATCCCATAAGAAGAAAAATGGAATGCTTACAGTCTTGGAGGATCAGGAGCCTTCGATCCTTCAATGGTCCGCCATTGATCCCTCTGTGGCAGTTCCTTTGGTGAAAATTCGCTTAGATTTTATCACAAGTTTGAGAGCTACCAATCCCAATTCTAACCAAATGATGATCAAAGTACTATACAAGGACTCTTCTGGCGCAGATGAAAAGACTGCATTGTTTTCATTTACAAACAGAAGTGTTATGGACAACATACAGCGTACGCTTCAGCAGGTAGTGGCAAGGAAGAAGGCATCGTCTTCCACTCCAGGCGCCACTACAACTAAGGACACTGATGCAGCCTCATCCGCTGCAACCCCAAGTAGTCAGGTTAACTCTACCGATAAGGAGGACCTGTCTACGTTTCTTGATTCGGACAAGTTACTGAAAGATCACAAGCTACAACAGAAATTACTCGTTGACAACAAGACGCTAATGATTACGTTCAAAGAAGCTGTGATGTCTAATGGATTAGACCCAGAGGAGTTTTGGAAGACTCGATTGCATCTTCTAAGATCATATGCCGTTCAACAAGCTCAAAAAAGGGGACCCTATAATGTTCTTAGTACCATCAAACCTGTGGCAAGTAGTGACAATAAAGTGAATGTTACGGTAACAAGAGAGAAAATCCAGTCAATTTTTGAACAGTACCCTATAGTGAGGAAAGCCTATGATGAAAATGTCCCCCGATTAAACGAAGGTGAGTTTTGGTCCAGATTTTTTTCGTCCCGCCTATTTCGACAATTGAGAGGTGAACCTACCAGCAGCTATGATAGGGCTGATGTAGTTCTGGACAAATATCTGTACATGGACCCTAATGCCGACGAGCACACAACTAAAGAAAGCATAGAACACATTAATCCTCTGATTGATGTTCAATCTAATGAACAGGATAATTCAGTCAAGCTTGGAAATGCTCCAGATGTGACAATGAAAGTAAACAATGATAACAGAATCTCTGGTATAATGAAAAACATGAACCGTCTTTCTCGCAGGATGTTAGCCAATATTAAAGACGAGAATCAAGATAAAACTCCGGAGGTTGAGCAATTAGAGGAACAACTCGACCTTAGAGACCTAGAAGATGATGTGGAGCTGGAATATAATGAACTGAAACTCCAGAATTCAAAATTGGTACAGAACAAAGCCAACCGTATTGATGATCGTATTTCAGGCGATTATACCGAAAGTATAAAGACGTCACAACGTCAATTTCATGAACCATTTAACTTGACAGATATCTATAACCCTACTACACAACGACAAGCAATATTTGATGTTGCCAAAGAAATATCTCAAATAGTAAAGCAAAACACCAAACAATATTCCCAAGGCTGGCAAGCAGCTAACTTGAACTTTCAAGATTCAAAAACTTCCACAATAAATGATGTTGGCCCAGAAAGCTTGAACATTTCAACAGATGAGTTGGAGGAGTTAAGACTTACACATATGACCTCCATCGAGTTTCTAAGACATTTTTGGTCGCATTTGGGAAGCGGTAGCAAAGACAAGCAGGATCTGCTGACCCTTAAAAAACTTCATGCTTCAGTATCAAAGTGTATATCTCGAGTTGAAGCAGTGGTAGACAAATTTCAAGATTCAAATTCTAAGCAGACAGTTCATGCAATCATGCAGCCATTGGTAATTAGCTTGAATAAAGCGTTAGCGGAGTATCAAAAAGCAAGTTCGGCAATGCTAGAATACCAAGAGAGAGTGCATAAATCAAGGACTCAAACGCCCGTTTAGAAAATTATTTATTATTTACTGAATGTTATTACTCTCCTTAAACTTATCCCATGCTTGATTCAAGACGACAAAAACGTTCTGCGCAATTAGTTTCTGCTCTGTGGTCACATTACTTGGAATTTTATCTGGATGAGTTCTAGCACATGCTTTCATATATGTAAGTTTCACCTTTTTGGTAAGCACCAGATCTGACATGGACACTTCCTTCCAGTTCGACTCTGACCATAGTATGGTGTGCAAGGAAGACAGAAGAGCACGTAAATTATCTTCTTTACCATTCTTCCATGCATTAACTTTGGCTTCTACAGCGTCACGAAGGACAAATTTTTCCTTTTCCTCTTTCTCACTCTCTAAGCTTTGTTGCTTTAGTCTATTGATGGCATGAGATGATTTGTAGTTTGCTTTATAAGTCGAAGGAGAAGGGGACGGACTTGGAGCAGGTCTCGAAGTTCGTCTTGATGCTGGTTTCGGATTCAAAATGTTCAAACACCTTCGTTTACCATCCAGGATATCTTTGGATGTTTCTCCATTAGTTACAAGTAAGTTATAGTTGTTCAATGCTTCGTTGAATTTCTCCAGATGTTCCAACGCTTCGGCTTTCTTCGTGACCAGTTTGATCCAGAATGCTTTGATGGGTTTGTCATAGTCTTTCAATTTCAGCTGATTGAGATTACTAATAGAAAAGTTATCAAGGCTTTCTATTATTGTCAACCCCGATTTACAATTGGAAAGTGTCTCCTTATAATCACCCAGTTTGAAATGGCAAATAGCAAGATTTGAATATGCAACAATTGAGAGAGGATGATTGCTTGGTAATTGCTTAAGTGATTCTTGATACTTTATCAGGGCGTTAGGGAAGTCTCCATTTTTGAAAAGCGCATTTCCTGAAGATTTGCTCTCATTAAAGGAGTCAAGCTGGATAGATCCAATATTAGCATCAATTATGGAGGAGGAGTCTTGTGTTGGGCCGGTTGAACTTACCGACGTACTAAATATATCTAACAGTATCTCATTACGAGGAGATTGGTCGGAGCTATTAGTGGATGATTTAGAAGATGCTGGGCGTTCCTTATTTGTCGCATGAAGGTTTCGTTGTCTCTGCCTGTTTCTAGAAGGAAGTTCATCATCAAACTTGAATCTGGATGCTGGTGTTTTCGTTTCTACGGCCCTTTTTGGCGGAGCTGTTACATTGCTCGGTACTCGAGGAGGCGTAGGGTTTTCATCCTCAATGTCTATGGACCGTGCCGAGTACTTGTGATGATTCTTCATCCATGCTGGCTGGCCTGTGTTCTTTGCAAATTGCTTCTCTTTGTAATTTTCTACGGACTTTGCAACCACATTTCTTCCCTTTTCAAACAACAATGAGGCTTTCGACATGAATTGAGTTGATAGCTCATTAACGGCAGTAGAGAAATCTTCAGGCTGTTGATGGAGACGGTGGGTGTTGGCGTCAGCCTTTGACATTATGTAATCTATGGCCTCATTCAAATCACCATTTTTTGTGTGATCCAATGCATTATTAGCTTCATCTACAGAGAATCCCATATAAACTAATTCTGCAAGTGATTGATCTCTAACTATTGAAGGGGCAGAACTGGACTGAGACCGATTTGAAGAGTTAGTATGTGTCGGTTGATCAAGATTGGAGACGCTGCCATTCTTCAATTCTTTTTTAGACTGCTCTGAAGGCTGAGGTGTCATGTTCACAGGTTGAATAGGTGCACTATTGAAGATATCAAACACATCATCTATGGATTGTCGACTGGGATTTTTGGTGACATTGTTCGAAAGTGTAGTTGAAGGTACGGGATTTGGTTGAAAAACACTGGAGCCGCTCACATTGGGTGAACTATTGACCGGCTCCGGTACCAGAGGAGTTGACACTTGACTGGATACCGTAGAGTCTAGCAAATCTAATCCTGACCAATTGTTTCCAAGTGAGGGTTGAGGTGTTGACTGCCTGGATTGAATCTCGGACAATGATGCTAACTTGTTGGAACTCCTGGTTTTTCCTGAGGCTGAGCTCAATAAATCAGCAAACACATCATTCTTTTTTGACATCTCACCGATCTTGTGAGTGTTTAGGTCTGAAATAGCAGGCAGTTGACGGAAATCTATGCAAAAGATAACGGTCCAGTTATTACCAAAAATGGAAATACTATATATTACCTAGGACATTTTCACTTCTCAAAGTAAAGAAAATTTTTTTTCTACAAGGAACACCACACTTATATACAAAATGCATTTGATGTACACTATTGGACCTGATGGAAAGAGGATCTACACTTTGGAAAAGGTGACCAAAGAGGGAGAAATCACCAAATCTGCCCACCCTGCCAGATTTTCTCCAGATGACAAATATTCCAGACAGAGAGTGACTTTGAAAAAGAGATACAACATGTTACCTACCCAGCAGGAAGAATAAATTCTGAGACAATAATTGGAATTGAAAGGGGTTCAGAGAGTTACTGATTGGCAGAGATGAACGTTAACAACGATCATTATCCGTCAATAGGTTGATTAAGCACAGAGATCGCATACCATGAATTAACCACTAGAAGAAACATACGATTAATAGTTTGTATTATAATAAGGATTGGGTATTTTCAGCTATTCTGTGTTGGTGTTGTGTTTTCACGGTCATAAACTTGGTTAACTGTAGCGTGGATACGGTGCTAAAGAGAACATCAATATCCTCTTATACAGGATTTTCTAGAGATGACGTTGCTTCCAATAGATAGTTTGAATTCTTGATGTAACTTTCCCACATTTGGGCTAATAGCTCGATATCCAAATTGCTCTTGTTGATCTCTTCTAGAGCCTTGTTAATGATGACAATGGATTCATTCATGCGTTCCTAGGGGTTCATGTTAGTACCCAAGCCGGGAGTGTTTCGTAAAGTTTTGAATAGATGCGGTAACGTACCATATTATTGATAATTCGGGCGTGCAAAGCGTTTTGCACTTGCTCATGTGGATTCTCCATGGAGTATTTGTAATGTTGAATAGTTGAATAGCCCGCGTTGGTATATTTATGCTGGTGTTTACTTATTTGAATTGAGTCGAGAGGATTCTTCGAGGGGTCTCAGATTCCATCTTCATCTCAATGAAAAACCCCAGTCTTAATGCTTAATATCGCCACTTTGCTGGTATTTTCCTTTCTAATGGGGATTTCGTATGTACCCGTGTCTAGTTTGAGTTATTAGGGGACAATTGGGATTTACTAACTACTAAAACTCAGCTCATTCGGCTCAGGTTTGCTCCCGTTATATCTGAATCTCAATGAGATGCACATCTCCTTGGTATCAGCTCTAGGAACCGGGATTATCATCTCTTCTGCGTTGACCATAGTTTTAGAAGAGGGACTGAGCACTCTTCAAAGCTCAGGCTCTGATCTTTCCATGTTTGGTCCTTACATTCTATTTGGATTCATTGCTATGTACCTTTTCGACAACCTCGGAAAAGCCTTTAGATATCAAAACCTGAGTTTAGACACGGGAATTCAGGACAGGGACGTTAACGAACACATTTACCCAGAGTCATCCCAATGGTCCAATTTATTCACATCTGTCCTCCGCACTTCTACCACTTTAGGCCTTTGCATACATTCACTGACTGATGGTATCGCCCTTGCGTCTTCGATATTGACTAGGAATATGAGAATAGGTGTGATAATATTTTTCATCGTTGCAATTCATAAATTACCTTCGGCCTTTGCCTTGACCTCCATTCTTTTGAGAGAAGGACTGCCCAAGGATCTTATATACAAGCATGTTGGATTATTCTCTCTTTCTGCACCTTCAGGGGCCATATTGACCTATATCATAGCGAGATTACTCAACCTCTCTGATTTACCATATTACACAGGAGCGTTGCTTTTATTCAGCGGCGGAACATTCCTCTACGTAGGGTTCCACTCATTAATGACTATCACAGACAATAGAGGGAGGATTTCAAAATTAGAACTTGGTCTAAGTATATTAGGAATGGTTCTACCGTTGGTATTTAGCCTTCTAAGAGAATAAAGAACAATACACACATCTGCATTTACTTTAACTACCTCTTATCTAGACTTTTTCGGTTAAGCCACTCATTTCGTCGATCATGCAATTTAGATTTTGGAACTGAAACTCTCTTAAGCAGTTTAACAGTAACTGGACCTTTATTTATGCAGAGTTTCTGAACTCTTTTTAAACTCTTAGGCTTCAACAAATCATCAGGAAACTCGGTGCGATCTCCAAAATTTATATGTGCCTTTTTAGTTTGAGAATCCTGGAATGTCGGTTGCGTTTTTTCTAAGGATTCTAGTAATTCTTCTGGCAAAAGTTCATCAACATTCTCATCAACTTTACCATTTTTCCTTTTTTCGTCTTGCTGTTTCTGGAATCTTTCATTCAGTTGTCGTCTCTTTTGCTTTAGCTTTTCTGCCTGCTCCTTTTCCATCTGTTTTCTTAGTAATTCTATCTTTGTTACATTTTCCTTTGCCTGGGAAATATTCTCCTCCTCTGGAGCTTCGTCACTATCACTCCCACTCCCATCTTCAGCCACGTTCTGTTCAACATCTGGTTTTATGTCTTCGGTGTCTTGTGGCACAGCCTTGAACTCATCTTCTTCCCCAAATTTGATCTTCATACCAAAAGCAAAGATGTCTTAGTCTGCAGAAATTGACTAGTAGAATTTTTTTTTTTGGCTTTCACGAAGATGAGAAACATCGCGATGAGTCCAAACAGTAAATAGCCATACACTATAAGGACTAACTAATACATCAGGAGAGCGTCAATGTCAATCTCTTCCAAGTCTCCCTCATCCTTGACAAACATCTCGTCCGTAACTCTTTTCTTTCCGTTACTTTTAGCTTCTTCGGTTATCAACTTGTTGTCCAAGACTGTAGCCAAGCTTTTGGATATTTTGTTGTACCTTTCTTCGTCAATTTGCTTCAGGTCAACAACCAACTTATCCTTTGACTCCACAAGTTGGTCAAATGACGATTTGATAACTTTGTCTACCTTTTTTGGGTCGTTCAAAATAGCTTTGCCCAAAGATTCTCCCTCCTCCTGGTTCTTTATGTTGAACTCGTTAACAATATCTCTCAATATCTTGTTGAATATATGAATGGAAGGTGATCTGCTGTGTAAGATTTTGTTCCAAGTATTATCTAATTTTGATTCAACATTCGGTAATGGCAACGGCAAATTGGAATCAAAATCATGGGTTTCGAAACATGCTATAGCTGGTTTCTCCGTCTTGGGATCATCAATATTCATCAAATCAACAAACTCGTCCATCTGATCCAGCATCGCTTCGGACGGCAAATAATCATCATTCTCTTTGACTCCAATGAGATTAAACAAGAATGGAAGTTTTTGATCTTCCTTGAAAGGAAGCATATGCAAGGCCATACCATATACATTCTGGTTCTTCGTTTCATCAAATTCTCTTTTCAATCCATCAGGACCTTTGTCCAGGGTAATATGAGCATTCACTAAGAACGGGATCAACGCACCCATAAACACTCCAGAGGAGCTTCTCAGAGTATACCTGATAATACCAACACTGTCAACATCTAAGAGAGATTGGCACATGGCAGCAAAAGCCACCCGATCCCGTGTAGCTTCTCCGCCAATAAGTAAAGTTGGCTCTCCCATGAAAAAAAAAGATGGTAATCTATCCTTCTTCACGAAACCTCGTATATCGATACCAGAATATGTAGGATATTTCAAGAGTTCGTTGAAAGTGCTCGTGAGCGGGATCAAACTAGTTCCATACCGATAAGTTTTCATTAATGATTCATTATCAACCGGTATCTCCTCATACTTGATCTCGATGTCATCTGTATCCTCCTTCTCCTCCCTGTCGTCCTCTTTCTTTGTATCGATTTCCTCATCTGCTGGTGTAATTCTTTGTTTGACAATACGGTCTCGTAAAAGTTTTACCGATTTAGGCTCTTCATCCGATGCATATCCCATGTGCTTCGCAGAAGGCTTCTTCTCTTCTTTAATCAATGGATATCCTTCAACATTAATCACTAACGAAATTGGATCTGTGTGTCGATTATATTCCCGATCGTTAGAAAAACTTGCATTCTCTAAATCTATGCTATCAAGATCACAACACAATCTTAATTCTCCATTAAAGGTCCTGGTTGGTTTGTAAATCTTAGGAATACCCTTTTTCCAATCTCTCAACAGATCCAGAGCCTTGTCAATGTTGATGGTGGCAGATTGGCTTGGTTTGTCATTAGACTTAGACTTAATTTTCAAGATCAGTTCATTCCATTTAAAAAGGTTTTTTTCTTTCAAATCGGCAATTGTTTCATCATATTTTTTCCCCTTTGGATCCAAATCAATGATAGTAAGTCTACAGTTAAGGTCAACGGCCAAGACACTTAATCCCTCAATTAAAGATATTTCCAGTTCATTATTAGCCGTATGGTTTGTAAACACGATCATGTTGCATTTTCCCACTGATGCCTTTGTGCTTGTCTTTTTGGCTCCAGATTTGGTAGCCCGTACCAACTCCTCAAATGCCAGCAACAGAGTTTCAGAAAGCGATCCGTCTTCAATCAAGCCTTTCTCATCATACTCTAAAGGCTCATGATTAACATGAAGCGTTGAGTCCAGATCCTGAATCAACTGATATGACGGCATGGAGAAGGAAGTATGGATCCTGCCTCGTTTGGGTTTCACTTGGATAAGCTCATCATGACAGGTAATTATGCTAACTTGGTCGTTTTTTTTCCCTCTAACAACTTTGCTCAACAGAATTCCCTTGATGTACTCAATTGCTTTGTCTAGATTTTTCACCAAGGGAGACTCATCTACTACAAACAATGTCCATTCCTTATCCATTGTGGGGTGCCTGGAGAATTGAGTAGGTATGGATGCCAGTTGTCTAGAGACAGATGACCTCGCGCCAAAATATCTCTTCTCAGGTAAACGACACGACTTGGTGCTTTCTCTTTGAGCCAGACCTACCCCTTATGAAGAAATGATGGACCAACTCCAGGCTCTTAGGGTGGAAATAAAGGATTGGGAGTACCAATTTTTCAAAACTAAAGGCTGGAAACCTTTGGCGGAGGATATCAAGCAAAATGCAGAGATTCGACAGAAATATAAAGAATACAATCGATATAAACGCCAACAGCAGGCGAATGTTACACCAAGAAAGGAAAAGAAGGTATCTGGTGGAGCTCAGACAACACCACAGAAACAGTCCTTGGAAAAAGAGGTAGCCACACCCAGAGATCTGGGACCAACTCCTCAAGTATCTGGTAGAGTATTGAGCATTTTTGATATTTCACCAGTCAAGAGATCTGCCACTGGGGAGGTATTCAGAACACCCTCCAAAAGAAAAAGACCTAATTCGAATGAATCACCTTTGAAATTAACAACACCCCGAAAAACACCCATTGCAAGGGGGCCGGTTCTCTCCGAGACGCCGTTGTACCTGAGGCAACAGAGTTTTAGTATCCAGGAAGAATTGATGGCGGCCTCGCCTAAGGTAGTTCAATCAGAGTCTCCATTAAAGGTGAACTTGTCATCGCAGGAAACTCCAACGAAGATCACAGAAACTTTTATCGAACCTTCACCTGTTTTTGATCCAGTCAAACTGGTCAAGAGAAAATCGTTATATGAAATGTCAAAGGATTTAGAGGCATTGCAGAATGAGAAGCTCTCAATCGACGGAGTAGATGAGGACTGTTTGGATGAAGAAGTCCTCAAGCTGATGCAAGGGGAGACAGGACCTGACGAAGAGGAGTTCGAGAACGGGATAGATAAGGAAACGCAGTTACAACCACAGGAAGAACCTCTGCATAGAAAGAAAGCCACTCAAAAGAGAACTACTAGGCGGGCCAAGATAAAAGTTCGAAAATACCATGAAAAGGACGAAGAGCTTGATATTGAAGATATTACCAAAAAAACGGACGAATCTATCCGACAGGATCTTGTTAAGCAAACTGGAGCTCAAGAATTAGAAACAGAATCGGAAACAAATGACGATGACGACGACGATAAAGGTAACAAAAACACAATTTTCAATCCCCCTCCTGGTGGCTATAGAAAGACACGAACCAATTTGGTGTCCACCAACTTTGTCAAGTACAAGCTAAAAAGAAAAGGTAAGAGAAGAAGATGAAAATCGAAGGTTCTCAAGTTCTACACAGATTAGTGATAGCATTTGCTGTAAGGTAACAGAATAAAGCTCTCAGAACGTACATCAACAGCCCATAGTTTCCAGTGTAATATAGAACGAAAGACGTTAAAAGGAAAGCACCGACTGAGAGGCTACTTAACAATTTCTTGTGCTCCGAACAAAATTGCACAAACCAGTTGGGACCCGAACAATCCACTAGGGAGTCGGCTTCCTCATCGACTGAGTGTGGAGATCTTGATCTCCATAATCCCCATCTTTTTCTAACTCTTCCGTAACCAGGATTTTCATTGACAATAGAAGAATCATTATCCTCCTGACTTCCAGATACATCTGGGGCCGGAACTAGTATTGATTCGTAATTCAATGGAGTTTTGATGTTGACGGAGTTATGAGAAACTTCACTAGCAACTCTGGAGTTGGCATCAGATACGAGGGGAGACTCAGCAGTTAGACCGATAAAATTTGACTGTTGAGGGATGTTTGAGTTTGCAGGAAGTGGTTTTAGCCAATGTCTAGATGGGAAGCTACTTATTGTTGATTCAGTTGTGGATCCTACAGTGGACGCAATGGGAGGTCTTGCATCAGTGACAGTGTGTGATGCCTGGGGCTCATTCTTGCTAGATTTCTTCCTTTGGGCGCTGCCAGAAGTTCCAGGTCTGCTATTGGGGACTACTTTCATCAAAATTTTCATAACCATTTGATTTCAAGTATAGAATATGGTAAATAATATCTGGAGATTAAGAATTTGGTTTGTGATACATGAGTTAGGGATAGTATCGTTCTAGTGTTGTTCGCGGCGTACCTGTCGCAGTGTCTTTCGCAGGAGCATATGGTGTTGGTAGATAAATAGTTCGCATCAAGTGACACTTAACAACAACACGTCCCTGCTCAATGTTGCTCTTCTAAGGTGCCGTGTAACCCCCATCAACACGAATATCGGCACCAGTTGTGTAGGAAGATGCGTCACTGGCAAGATAAATGTAGGCACCCACTAGTTCTTGTGGAAGACCCTCTCTTCCCTGAGGGATAATGGACCACCATTTTTGACGAAGTTCGACGTCAGCAAACTTGGTCAATTCAGTTTTTATGTAGCCTGGAGATACTGTATTCACTCTGGCAAACTCAGACCATTCAACAGCCAAAGATTTGGAGAATTGTAATACAGCGGCTTTGGCTGCATTGTAGGGTGCCTGCAATTGAGGATAGTTGACAACATGACCAGACATTGATGCTGTAATTATGAAAGAACCCTTTTTATGTTCTCTGAAATATTGTCCGATGACCTTTGCGCAATAGAACACGGCATCGACATCCAACTTGAAAACTTTCTCCCATTCTGCAATTGCTTCCTCATGAGGTAAATCCAAGATTGCTCCCGAGCTCCAAGCCACTCCGGCATTGGCGACAAAAACATCAATTTTTCCGAAATCTTCAATCTGCTGTTCTATGGTTGATTTGACAGCAGAGAAATCCCCAACTGAACACTTGTAGGCTCTACACCTAACACCATACTTGGTGGAGATTTCCTTCACTTTTTCAGCTACTGGTGTCGAGTTATACCAAATGGCCACATCAGCCCCTGCCTGAGCGTAAGCTTCGGCAACAGCAAGCCCGATTCCAGCGGATGAACCAGTGATTGAGGCTACTTTTCCCTTCAAAGAAAACAACGACAGAGCATCGACATTCACATGATGTGGGTCAGACAATGGCAATGTTACTCCGCTGTCGGAGAATACGCTCGTAACTTTATTTTCGGGCATTTTTTTGTATATCCTAGTGCTTAACTGCCTAGACGCAAGCAGGGTTATTGGGCTCCTTATATAAGAGGCTCTTACATACTGGAGCAACGAAAACGAATAAGCCCGGTGCATTCGAGAAAGTTTCGGTGGTTTTCCGAGGCTGAAATTTTTCATTATCTATGACGTTAAAGTTCGGGTAAGCCCTTTGATTTATACACTTTTGGAGAGTTTAAGGGGAGAAAAAAAACTGCGATATGCAGGATACTTGTGTTGGAGGAGAGCCGAAAGTATTATGAGCACAGGGCACGAACGTGTTCTCCTAGGAATCAGGCCAAGTAGTCAGTAACCGTTTAGTCAGTAAAGTTCGGTTTTTCTAGTTTATCCATCCATATTTAGCATCTATTCAGGGAACAAATCTTGAATAATGTCCAACAACTGCATCGATTCTTTCTTGGAGCGTCTAAGAGTTCGTTGTTAGGGAAGATTAAGCGGAGTCCGTCTCGCTTTTCTCAATAGCCTACACGACGGAGTAACCACCATCCACTACCAAATTGGTGCCTGTGGTGTAAGTGGAGGCATTACTGGCCAAGTAGAGGTAAGCACTAGCGATTTCCTCTGGGAACGCTTCCCTACCCATGGGGATCAAAGACCACCATCTACTTCTGATTTCTACCGGTAAGAAGTCCGATAATCCAGTATCCAGATATCCCGGAGAAATCGAGTTGACGCGTGCGTTGAACTCGGTGAACTCCACAGCCAGCGATTTTGCCAAATGTATACAGGCAGATTTGGCGGCATTGTATGGAGCCTGATAATTTGGAACGTTGACAATCGAGCCAGACATAGATGCTGTGATGATCAATGATCCGCTGTTGTTGGCTTTGAATACCTTGCCGATGTTCTTGCAACAATAGTAAACACCGTTCAAGTCCACGTTCATGACACGGTGCCAGTTCTTGTCATCTTGGTTCTCAGAGTTGAGAATAGATCCTGACTGCCATGCTACACCGGCATTGGCGACAAAAATGTCGATTTTGCCGTTGAACTGCTGGGAAATTTTGTCTATTGCCTCTTCGACATTCTTGGAGTTGCTGACATCGCATCCAACGCTTAAACACTTCACCCCGTACTTCTCAGAGATCTCTTTGGCAGCTTCTGTTGGGTTTTCATAATCCCAAAGAATGATGGTTGCTCCCACGGATGCGTAACATTCTGCAATAGCTCTGCCTAAACCTCTGCCAGATCCAGTGATGACCGCCACCTGTCCATCAAGACGGAACAACTTCGAAGCGTCAAATTTGGTGGCTCTAATGTCGTTGATGACATCAGGAGCCGGTTGAGGCAACGGTTTAACAGAGTTGGTGACGTAAGAGGTAGCAAGGTGGGCGTTTGTCATTTTGGGTAAGGGAAAGGGAAGGAGGGAGACAACTCAATTTATTTATATAATTGGAGAATGTACATGTTAATTTGAAATAATGGAGTACATAAAAAAAGGAACGGGATTTTTTCCGAGAAAGCTTGAATGACATGGCATTGTTTTGCTGATATCTAATATTAATTTTTTGGTTAAAGTCTCCAGAAATGAAAAGAAAAAGAAAAGAGAAGGGTGCTTTTTGCATGGTGCACCGTGGTAAAATTTCAGCATCCAATTCGATCCTATTCCAGAGGCATTTGGTGGTAATTCTGGTTGACAAAATCATTTAGGACATAATTCCTGATTAGCCCTATATAAACGTGCATAATAAACTGCGGGTTTTAAAGTTGTTCCATTGGGTCTCCCCGTTTCTCCACGATAACCATGATTGGCCACGTAGCATAAAAATCTCAAAATTTCCAGCCACTATTTGTTGAAAAATACTTGTAAATTATCCAGCCACTCATGATAGAGATATTCATCAAATAACAAACAGTGGTTTACCAGCATTTGACAGAGCTCTTTGTCAACATATTCGTCCAAACGAAATTTCAAATCCATTTGATCCACCAATTCATCAGCGATTAAACAATCTAGCTCCTGAAAATCGTCCAGCATGTACATCAAGCTTTTGCGATATTTGTCCTCCATGGTAAGTGAAAGGGAAAAGTCAATGTCATCATAATGAGAAATTTTCGTTATGTGGGGATAACTACCAATTTGAAACAAAAAATGGATCCCTACTGCTTTCTTCAAAGTATAATCATGCAAAATCACGTTGAAATTCATTAACGTTCCGTAATCATCCAATGAGGGCTCTTCCAGGTAAACACCATCGTAATCGTCACCAGAATCTTCTAGCAGGTCACCTTCTTTACCTCTAGCCAGCTCATCAATGTCGAAAGCAATGAATACCTTCTTATCTTTATCTATATCCCGAGACAACAGCATGAGCTTGTAGTCTAAAACGTTAAAGGTGGACTCCGGCAGCTTGAGGTACTTGTGAAGATTTTCTACAGTGAATCCGGTTTTCTGTTGAAATTTATTCAACAATTCAGGAAATTGAGGCAATGGTACAGTGGATTCTATCTCATGTCTTTTCCTCTCGTTGTTTATGGCAGTGATAATGTGATTCGTTGCACCCTGAACTTTAATTGATTGAGAGCTCACAAATCTCAATGAGCGACTAGACAATGCACCATATCTAGCTAACCTAGTCGCATGGAAGTTTCGAATCATTAAGAACGTGGTTGATGTGAAGGTGCGTTAAACGATTAAACAATTGATTTAGTGGTGCGAACCCAGATGCTAAATGATACGTTACTCCCAAAGATGTACGATGTTGGATGTCAAAATGAAATCGACGGATTTCTGAAAACTTGTTTCCCCAGTGGTGTCCCTCCTCCTCCAAATCTCCCCAGATATCCGAGTCGCGGGTCATTGTCTCTCCACCACGACCAACAAAATGTTGTGAAGACCATCACCCCCCGGACATTTCTCGGAGTTTGTATCCAACGAGAGCACCAGGAATAAAATGACAGAAGTATATTTTTTTCTCTCTCCCATCACCTTGACAGGATAACTCCAGGCATATTTATGGGGAAACATAATATTCTTTCATTAACCCCAGTATTAAGGAAGCTCAAGGTTCAGGAAGATCGCTACACATTTGATCGTATTCTGGCCTATTATGCCAAATTTCACCAGGCAAAACTAAGTCTGAAGCAAATAGCCCAGTTTGGACAAACTCCGTCTACCCCACAGATTTTCAGGTCATCCGTGTTCCTTTTGGATGAATTACCGGTTCGTTTGAGCAAACGAATAACGTTACTGAGAAATCCCCCGGAAATTATCAGGGAAAGAGGACTGCAAGCTCCTTTTTTGGAATGGGCTAGAACGTATGAAAAGACATTTGTACAAGTATTGAAATTCAAGCGTGCTTTTGGGTTCATGAACAATGAAGATGAAATCTCACGCTTGGTGGACCGTGTCCATTCAGAACACTCATATTCGAACGTAACTCCCATAACCACTGAGTTGAAAAACCGACTGCTGAAAGAAAGTGACGTCTCGGGAACTCTGATGAATAAAGACATTGACAATGACGGCTTTTCCGTCTTTGGTTTAATAGGCCTGAAATCGCTAGCATCGAATTCTGCTGAAGTCTCTGGACTCAAGAAATACCTTCAGGTAGCTTATCGCTCTCATACAGAGATCCACAGCTATTTGGAAGAGGTAGCCACTTTGTTTCAATTGATATTGAAAAACCATAGTAATGATATACTCTCATTTACCAAACTATTGATGGAACATACGGGCAAGAAACAGCTATCAATGAACGAGTTTGATAATCAGAAACAGATTCACAGGTATCTGAATATGCTGTTCAGCTCTAGAATAGGAACCAGAGTCTTGTTGGCCCAGCATCTTCAATTATACAAAATGAGCACCGGAAAACTTCGAAGCTCTGTCATGAAGCAACTACAACATCAGGGAATGACCGGCGTTATTGGCACCAAAGTAGTATTATATGACATTATTAATGACGCCATTTACTCAGCAGAGGAGGCCCTCAACAGATACTTGCAGGAGTCAAATTCGTCTATTGTGGAACCACCTGAATTTGAGCTGAATTGTGACCCTGACTTGACTGTGACTTGCATTCCAGCTCATCTTTGGCATGTGGTATTTGAAGTTTGCAAAAATTCTTTGAGAGCCACAGTGGACAATCATATCCAAAAAGGTGATACCAGCAAGCAAATGCACCCAATAGTAATAACAGTACTGGAGGGCACAGATGATGTAGTTATAAAAATTGCGGATAGGGGAGGAGGAATTTCTCCAGAGGTGTTAAAACATATATGGTCATACCACTATTCTACCAACAACACGGTAGACGCAGTTCAGAAACTTACTCAATCTGAAAAAGACCAGTACACTCTGGTGAACTCCGCTCAACAGGGGGCTGAAGATAATGCACCAATGGCTGGCCTTGGGTTTGGATTACCTCTTAGCAAGCTCATGATCAGACATTACGGAAATGGAGATCTGCACATTAACAATCTTTATGGATATGGATGTGAAGTATTTATTACTCTTAACAAAAGGGGAGACGGAGTTGAAAGAAAACTGTAAAAATATCCGGTTCTTAATATCCAGTTTCAGTGATCTAATTACTTGATCAACGGTTAGTTGCTTTCTTTTCAGTCAACAGATATCCCATAACTATACATAGTACAATGAAAATCATTAATGATTCACTAAACTCGGAAAACCGCTTTCTCCGCTGATAACTGACCCTCCTTTCCTAGTCTGCCGGCTTCCTCTGCAAGATCAAGTCCGTTTCCCAAAACTCTAGCTTCAATAGCCAGAATATCACCGTTCGTGATATACTTTGGAGCGTAGGCCCAAAACTCCTGATGGCTTTGTTCCTCGCCAGGTTGAGCTTTAAAGTCGTGGTTTGGGAAGTGTTGATCTTCGCCCAAAGTAGTGTAGGCCAAGGTGGCTGATAACTTTACATTTCTCTTCAGCTCGACACCAGCCTCAGCTAGATTTTCTGGATAAATAATTTGAATAGTGTTCAGATAAGCTTGGGAATGATCAGCGAGAGCGTAGTGAGCTCCTCTAGTAAGATCAACTTCTCCAGTAGTTTGGTAAGCATATATTAAGTTCTCACCGGCATACTGCTTGATTTGAGTAAAGACTTCGTCGTCATGATAGTCAAACACCTTTTCAACGCCTATGGCTTGCAATTTTCCGAAATTCTTCGGAGAAGCTGTGGCTACCACATTCAGACCATAGATCTTTCTTGCCACCTGGATAGCCAAATATCCGGTGGCAGTTGCTCCACCAAGAATTAGAATATACTTGGAGCTGTTATCAGGATTGCTCTCTCTTAATCCCAGATGGTGATGAAAGCTATTTCCTATGGTGATAAGACCCAAAGTTATAGTAGCCGCATTCTCAAACGAATCTACCTTACCTGAAGGAATTCGTGATTCTTCTAGACGAGACTTGAGAGTTTGTCCGTAATTGATACTCCATCTGGAGTCAACGACAGCATACTCCTGAAACAGTCCATCAGTCGGATGGGGTATGAAACCACCATAGCCAAAGGAAGAGACATGATCTCCAACACCAAATCCCTCAACTTTTGGTCCCACCTTGAGGACGATACCAGCAGAATCTGCTCCTACAACGACGCCCCTCTTACTCCAGTCAAAGACGGCATGTTTCCAATCGGTAGGATTTGCCGCCAATGCTTTCTGTTTGACCAGCAATTGGTAATCCTTGAGATCAGTAATTGTGGGGATCTCTTGCACCTCATATAATGGATACGCTCCACCTGGTGTTCCTGCTATGACAACCGCCTTGTGTTTAGGAGGAATTGAGGACATTGAACTGTAGTAACCGAATTAGAATCTAACCGGGTTGAATACGAAGGGAAGGAATGGAAGGACCTCCTTTTAAACTGTGGATGCAATTTCGAAATTACTAATCATCAAAAGATGAGGTAGATGGGAGAAATAAAAGATCTTGGGTAGTTCATATGATTTGCAAGAGAACTATAGTTTTCAGTCCAAAGAAAAGCGTAAATGCAGTTCAGCAGAGGCAAGACGCCATTTGATCAATGGTAAACGTTGGGAAGATCCTACAAGAAAGGTTGCCTTACTGTCAACTTTAGTTTATAGTTCACGCGCGCTATTAAGGGTCCTGTGGACACGTGATCCCATGAAAAGAACTTGGCAATTGTTGTGCCAAGTTAAGCCCCAGTCGATATTTGATGTATTCCATGGATATCAGGGAAAGGTTAAAAATAAAACGTAGAAGTATCGGGTAACTGGTTGCTGACCCGCCTTTTTATATCTATGAGTATTATTCTATCTAAACTAATTAATGCCTCTCTAAACGAATGACACATGAGTTCTCCGTTTCTTAACCTGTGAAAAAGGTTTCGTTAACGAGAACTGGTTATCAAGATGCTGCTGCATTGCCTCGTAGCCATGCTTTTCACATAATGCTTGGCCATCCATGACAAAATAATCATCATAAATGCGCACGGAGCAAAAAGAGCACACTAAACAATGCAGATGAAATTTTTCTAATGCCTCATTCTCAAGACATTGGCCTTCAATTACTTCATCACAAGTACGACAGACAGATCCATTCAGTTCATGAAAATGTCTTGAACAGTAAGGTTTGTCGTCAAAGACATAGCATTGAGATGATGATTTCTTGAAAGGAGTTTCGCAAACTGAACATCCAAAGCAGTGACGATGCCACCTTCCCGATAAAAGTGAGTCTTTCGACCAAATTGATTTTCCTGTAATTTCTGAGTTACATTTACGACAAGGTCCAGTTCCTGGAGGAAATAACTTTGCCGGCGGCGTCAGAGCTTGACTATTCTGATTATTCACCAAATGACCCTCAAACTCTATACTCGTGGCATACGAGCAATTTCTTGAGTTAGAATTGTTGATCGTGGCATCCATGATTTCTTCTTGGAGCGGAGACGTTTCTGGAGTGCCAGAATATGCTATAGAATCCTCATTAAAACTGGAATCATTCAAAGGATCCCACATTGTCTGTAGTTGCAATCTATCTGCTTTAGCAGCTAGATCATCTAAATCGTCCACATCAGCTTGTTTCCAGGTGATACTGGCTTTATCATCAGTTTCGCTGACAATCTCAGTTGCCTCTTGGATTGTTGTCATTTGACTTTGTAAATCTCTGTAGTTTGCGTCGTCTTCATGGTACTGTATGGGGGAAGAAGACGATCCGTATGTACTATTGTATGCTCTTGGGGTGCTGGATGGGTTTGAGTGGATCTTGTCAGATTTGAATTGCTCAATGTCGTTGGCTTGTGGGCTAAACAATCCTGGTGTGTTTAAAAGAAAAGACGGCAGCTCATTTTCAGCCATATCTATGGGAAGGGATTTGCGGAATTCATGATTCATTTGGTGTAAGTGAGTCAACTGATCGTGCTCACTGCTATCGTGACTTTCGTATCGTGCGATCTCTTCTTTTACTTCTCGATCAGGGTCTGTGCTTTTATCTACGAACTTAGAATCAAATTCGTCCAACGAATCGTAGCCCTCAAGATCTTCCACCGCATTATGATACTCCGAGTCTGATGAGTCTTTCTCATTTTCATGATGATCTATAGAACTCGTTCTTTCTTCAACACGATTATCAACTTGGTCTTTCTTGTTTGCTCCGTCTGCCTGTACTATGGAGCTACCCACTGATGTAAACCTTGAATTTTTGTTAGATGCAGTAGATGGGGTGCTTAGTGCAGAGTTACCAAAGTTGAAATCAAGGGATTGGTTGGTGAAGGCAGGAGCAGAAAGAGGATGAGACGTATCATCTGAATCATATGTTCTCAGCCTGTCTATATCTAGCTGTAGTTTCTTTGGATTGGCAGTTTTTGTATAATCAATCGTTCGATCGGCTCGTGGCAAGTAATTCAACTGGGTATCACTATTAGTTACTAAACCTGGAGAAGTGAAATTTCTGGGCTCTGTTGGCTGTGACAAATGGCTCCTCTGTCGGGGCTTGGAATCAGTAGCGCTTAAGGAACGCGATCTAGAGCTCTTACCGGCTTGATTCAACGATTGATTAGAGGAATTTCGTGGCACCAACACATCAAATCCTGCTCTCTCATAAACGCCACGATATCTTTTATCTGTTGTCAACGGTGGGAACGCTGAATTGAACCGGACGCCTGCACTTGCCAAAGGAGAGGCTTCTCGGATGAACTTGGGCATCGTTCTCAAGTATGCAGGAGAGATTGGAGGTCCGCTGTCATTATGCTGAGCTGACATTCTCTTGATGCTAAAACGGGCAGCTGGAGCTTTGGTGAGAATTAAATTTTGATTATCTTGGTAAATATTTACGTGCCGTGCCTTCTTTTCCACTCATTAAGTAAACGCGCGCGCACTTGCGCCAAGGAAAACAAAGATGATGCTCCGTATGGCTGGCACACGACCGCAGACGAAGACGGTATGGGATAGGGCAAGATGATGGTCAGCCAAGTAAACAGCAGAGGCCAACTAAGCGCCAAGCTGCCAACTCTTGAAGCAATCTTATTAATTCTAAAAAGCCATACTAACAGTCCCAAGATGAGTATAAGTTGAGACACCCTCCTCATCTCCATATAATACTTTTAACACTTCAGATAGTTGACGTCAAGTCATCATCATCTACTAGCTCAGCATCGTCATCGAAATTGGCTAGCGTATTCAAAGACTGCAAATCTCCATTCTCTAGATCCATGGTGTTCATTTGCTGCTGCATCTTGTAGTAAATCACATACGTGGTAGTGGTAAATGCTGTAGACGTAATGAAAATGCTGAGTAAGTCAACTATCTTATCCCAACCTGTAGATTCAGCATCGCCAATGTTGTTGATTTTGCTACCAATGAACAATGGAATCAGTAGCTTTGGAGACGTGAGTACAGATGCCCCAAGTACAACTGCACCTGACAATCCAGGTACCGCCGCCAACGCTCCATTTGATAATGAATAGGGAAGAGGACACAATCGGATCATACTAAGGATAAACAGTGACTCTTTCCAGTTGTTTCTTCCGGTCAATATAGCCGTTATGGCTTTCAGTTTAGAGTGAGACTCTACCAATCTAACCGAATAATCATGTAATAAGTATCGAAATACCAAAAAAGAGCTTAACGAGCCCAAAACAGTACTTGTCATTAACAATGGCCAGCCAAAGGAAATTCCGTAAACCATTCCACATAGGGTGCTTAACATAGCATATCCGATTAACGGCGGGAAAGCAACTGTATAGACTAAGCCAAACAACATTAACCAACCGTACTTTATATCTTTGAATCCAGTTGCCATTGATTGCAGAACCGATAGCAGCCTCTCGTGATACACGAGTGCTAGCACACCAAGTGCTGACAGCACTATCATATTGGACACTATAAGTGCCTTTTTCCATATTGGTTGACCTTGGAACCAAGAAGCTAACTGTGAGCCGTAAACTTGGGCAGTTTCCACAAAGCCACGGTCCAGGTCTTCATCTAGACTTATTCCTTGATGGTGCATTATAGGGAAGTCAGGATGGCTGTGTGTTATTGAAGTCCCTGGTAACCAAGCGAGGCAAGCGAAGAGGAGTCGAAGGCAGTGAGAGGATGAGGTTTGATATCTGTCTGCTCGCCAGCGAAACTTCTAATCTAAGGACCTAACAGTTATGATTACCTAACCAGAAGGCTACTTATACTAAATCATCTACATCATTAGGCGACGGATTCCGTCCACAGTCCACTCTCCTGTAGTCTTGTTAATTCGGCATCCGAGGAGTCTTCTACCTGTGATTGGACATCTTCCTCCAGTCTCTTCATCCAGCTCAGAGCTAGTGAGATGCTTGAAAATACAGGTGTAGCAAAATACATATCCCGTTTCGATGACGGCAGGATTGGTAATCTGTTTATGGCAAAGAGGGCAAGTACCGTCATTGCTCTGTGACTTCTTCAAAAGTTTCTTGATTTTTCTATCAGCAAGTAAGTCTTTTGAAAGGTTTATTGGGGGCGGTAACTCTGAGTCGCTGAATGGATTTCTTGGTTTGTTCATTTTAGTTGCAAAATCAGAGGAATTCCACCATTCCAGAAACTTCAAGAGAAAGATTGATGCTGGGAATAGTGTTCCTCCTGTGATTAGTAATCCTTTCTTTAATGGACGAGTTAGATCGGAATACAGTAAATACAATGACTCTGTCAACGTGATAGGCCTAATTCTATTATTCCCCGTTCCCAATTTCCCGGCAGATGTCTTATTGAGAAACTTGTTAACTCTCTGTTCATCCAGGTTGTAGTCATAGCTGTTCAATCTAGCATATTTCATCTTGAATAACCACATAATGATGGACGGAGATTTGAATGTGCCTGAAAGATACAAAACCTGCAACAAGACTTGAATTGTGGTCAATACACTCAACAATATGGGGTACAGCTTCAAAAAGTAGTATTGAACAAACGTTTTGAGGCTTTCTTTGGGGTCTAGATTGTTCATCATTAGCTTCGGATAGAGCTTGTCATACAAATGGTCCAGCTTATCTCTTAAATATGGCACGCCTACAATCTCAAACAAAGATACGGCTATCTGGGTCTTTGAAAGCCTTCGCCTTTGCTCTAATAGGGTAGGAACCTGTGATTGTAGCCGTTCGGTGGATATTGTTTGGTGGTTGCGAACTTTCTTCAACCCATAAAACTTATCGATAAATGTGGAGTTCCAATGACTCAGTTGTCGAAATTCAATAAATCCCCGAATAGCCAGATTCAGTTCATCAAAATGATTAGCCACCTTCAGCAAGTACCGAGGATAGCGTTGCGTATAATGGACTAAGATATATCGAATGGATGGAGTCAGCAGTTTCTCCAGCTCCTGTGCAGAAATTATTTCAAATAGAGTGGGAGTCTCTGAATCCAAGGACCTTGAGTCCAAATTGGAGTAAAAATCCATTTGAGACGGAGCTTGTTATGGTTGAGGGAGAAAGAAAAAGTGCTACGACTAGCGGAGGGTTAGACATCATAAGCGTAAGCGAAAACAGGAAGAGCATGTGGAGAAGGTACGATACCAGTTCGCGCTAGACCAAACTGAAAACGGTATCAAGACGCTTGACTACCTAGTTTAGTTTTAATTGTTTATTAAAAGATGCTAATAATCACTGTCACTCTCGTCATGATTATCCCATTCAATGTAGTTGGGACTGATAAACTTGGCTGTTCGTCTCAGAAATAAAGGATCAAATGGAAAATAGGCCGCTAGGTCCGAAAACTCCTGTTTTGATGTGAGATCCCATGAAATTCCTGAACCTGTCGTTGGGTTGGTTGATGAAGTGGAACCGGTTAGACCTTTTCGACGCTCGCACTTATTAGATTCAATGATGGAATAACAATAGCAGATATCCTGTTCTTGGGATATGCGGGCAAAGATCAAAACAACGTTGTCATTGCAAAACTTGAGCGGGTTAAACTTGGACATTATGACCCTCTGGAAAAACTTGTCCAGGTTGCATTCCCATGTGTTTGCATCAGTCTTTAAAGACGAATAGCGGAAGCAAAATATGTAGAGTACTGATTGAAATACAGAGTAGAACATTTTGAAACGATCCATTCCTCTACCATCATTGATTTCTTCTTCTCTTTCGTGGATGTATTTCTCTATCCAGGAGATTAAATAGCTGATAATGAACACAATCTGAGATTTCGACACGTTCTTAGCTCTTGCCATATATGAGGCAAGATATTGCATGGACTTGATTCTCTTGGAAACCATTTCCTTGGGCTGAAAAGCCACATCTATCAGTGTGACTAAAAATGAGTCCATCAGTTCAGATTGGTATTGTGTGACATGAAATAGAAGATACTGAACAACTCTGGTGTAGTGCGTAGGTAAAATATGAGTTCTGAACATTGATATGAGATTGTTGAACGTGATTAGTGGTTTATCATCAGAAGATACAAAGTATGAATCTGTTGTCTTCATCAAGATCATCATGATGGAATCTAATTTAGCTGAAAGATCCGCTACGTCAATAGCCTCTGGGCCTTCATCTAGAGCAACACTTTCATCGAAGTCATCTGCATCGTCTTCATCGTCATCGGAATCGTCATCTTCACTTGCACTATCGGAATCATTTTCGTTGTCATCACCATCTTCCGTGCCCTCCATAGCCTCTAAATCTTCGTCATCAGCTTCTTCTATTTCATTCTGTAGTTCGACGTCTAATTTGATACAGTTTTCCACAATCAAACTCCAGCAACTCAAGCCCAACTGGGGACAATACTCACTGACGTAAAGCAAATTCTCAACGTAGTGAACCAGATACTTTTTCTTGTCGTTTCTATTAGGGAACTTCTTGGCGAGCTGTTTCTGGATGATGTTGGTCGATGTAGGCACCACGGAAATAATATACTTAAGAGTGTCATGAAGTAGCTTAACATTGCCTTCCACAAAACGAGACACCAGCTTAGAAACAATCTCTACCACCCACTTAGGTGAGGCAGAAACTAGAACACAAAGGAACTTGCAATATGTTGTACTTAAGTCTGAATCCTTAGTCTCGACGTTAAGGAGACCTTGAATTAAACCATGACATTTGCGGGTATCTATTTTCCCAATTTCACTGCTTAGGATACTAAATATGGCAGTTAACTGGTCAGTCTGTAAGCTTTCCGGATGCGATAGGGGCAACGAGAGTTTGTATATCAGTTTATCCATTTTATCCAAACTCTCCTCATTGTCTAAGGAGTCTATGATAGATTTGATGTAGGATTTGATCATTTTGTCAGAAAATGATGTCTTGTCAGACGAGTCTATTCGTATCCGTTTCGAATTGGATTCGCTATGCTCATCTATGCTGTGTTTACTACTTGGCTGTAAAGACATCATCATTTACCAGCTGATTAGTATAGAGTTTAATTTTTCTTTTTTAATTTTTTTTTGTAAGAAAAGTTCTTTCTCGCGACTTATCCTAATTTGGTGACTTTTTTGGCAATGAGCCTCATTATGTAATCATTACAGATGTGGCTAGAATAGCTGAAAAACTCTGGCTAACCAGACCAAACCGGGAACATCTCATGCTTTTGTTTGCCTTGCCTTTTGTTGCATATTTTTTTTCCTTTTAGCCTTAAGCCTTTCCTCTCAAGATCAATCGATGAGCATCACCCTTCAAGCCTACCTAATCTAAAAATTAAACTACGTCGTTCTCTTCGCGCTCCCATTTATCTGCACTGTTTCTCCATACAATTCACAGGATACTAGCGTTTGCCACTCACAATAATGGTTGACCTCAAAGCAGAGTTATCACTGATAGACCAAGTGGAACTTAGGCTAACTCTTCCTGAGACCCAGGAAAAATTTGAGAAGGCGCTTGGTGTTTTTCTGTGTCCCTTACTGCTGAAGTTTTATCTCAATGAGTCTCAGATCCATGTCAAGCTGTACAAGTTCTTGAACCACATATCCACCAGATACCAATCGTATCCTGGTTTAAGACTTCCTCTATCTAAGCTTTTGGATCAATTGGAGTCACCCACCATAACTAAGAAATATGACGACCCCGAGCTGCACGAAAAGGGACTTATTTCAGTCGCCTCTAACACTCTTATTTTCGTTAACAAAGCCATTGACAGACTCAGTGCTCAAGAATCTAAAGATTACCTAGATAGATTGATTCAGTTGATCTCAACTATACTCAATGTGGCCCAATTGAGATATAAACTTTACAATATAGTTATCAAGATTCTCCTGAAGATAGATAATCTCTCAGACGTCAAAACTAACCTAACTCCTGAACAGTTTCAAGGGTTTATCGAAATTAGTCATAGATTCTTACTTCTTCCAAGCTTACTTACCACTGAAACAACAATAATTCCTGGTATTCCTGCGGAATCTGCTTTGCTTTTTTCAAAATTCAATTTGGACTCTACCTTTACTCAAAATAAGATAAAACTTGTGGACTACTTTAATTTCATAAACATTCCAAATAACTTAAAAGTACTTCCGTTTTTGTTGGCCTCATGTGCATCTAGAGATGATGTGCTTGTGGGAAATGCTGAGACCTATTTGCATCGTCTTCAACTTCCCACCAATCCAGATCAGTACGTAGTTCAGGTTATTGCTGATCTACTTGTTGGGAAAAATACCCCCCCTTTGTCAGACACTTCGAAACACAAGTTGCTTTCTTTTATCTGCAAGTTAAGCGACATATCTGTTGTCGATATTTCACAGTTCACCTCTATAGCACTACAAGGCTTGCAATCTGACTATGACAAACTGAAAGATCTATCCACCAGGTTCATTGACAAATACATCAACAACGCCAATACAAGTGATGAAAGTATTCAATCATATAGAGAGATTTCCGATCTATTAATTGGCAATATTTCAACGGGTGCCCTATCCGAATTTCAACTATCAGCGCAGAGTATTTCGTCCAGCATAAGGGCTCTAACTACTATTTTAACTCACTATCCTCAAATATTTTCCGACATTTCGGTCTTGTTCAAGTTAGTCGACATATACAAACTCTATTCCGATAAGGAGATTAAACAATATTTACGTGATTCTATCAATACTTTGGTTCGTTCGTTTAAGATTTCCGATCAAGAGAATGTTGCCCAATTTTGTATTTCTAATCTCAATCAACAAGCTGATAAAGACCTGTCTTTCATATTGGTTAACTTATTGAATCGATCCCTTCCCTTTCACGATCCCAGAGCTAGAGTGTATACACTTATCACTGCTTCTGAGATAAACCAAGACTTCTCACAGTTTTCAAGTTTCTTGAATCCATACTATTTTAAGTTGGAGATTTCAGATGAAGATGTGAAATTTCCCAAGTTTGATGATTTTATTTCTTTTGTCGCTGGAGTATCCATTCCCGAGCCAGCATTATTCCATGTGATTAGTTTTGCTTACAATTGTTTGACAGTACCATACTTGAAAGTAGAGCTCAATGAGAACTGGGAAAGTGTTTTAAGTTCAAGACAAGAAGATCTGGCTTATATACTGCAGGAAGTAGCCAAACACCAACCCAAAAATCTGGCAAGTTTTTCCACCCTGCTCTGCCAAACTGTTAACTTGAATTTCACGTCGATAACTCAAAAAATTCGTTTATTCAAAATGTTTTTAGTCGCAGCTCCTGATTCAGGAACTATCGCTCTGGATACTACTTCTTTGCTAGATCCCAGTTTTCATATGTACAATTATGAGCTGGTGGACTTGGTGCTACTGGTTACAAAACCTACCTCAACAGGTGATACTATCTTAAACCACTATTTGGATGTGCTCAATTCAGTCAGAGAAGGACATGAGAAGTTATTCGATGAATTAGTGAAGTCAGTTCTGTCAACCCTAGATTCGCTGAGTAAGAACAGTTCTAACAATGAAGTCAACTTTCATCTTCATTTCCTATATTTAACTCTTCAAAGATTGTCTCTTTTCGGTATTGTCTCCAACGGGTACCTTAAGATGATTTTTGATCAGCTTATCGAAGATTCCGTGTCTTTAAAGCTAACATTAAATGCAAGCTCTAATGGAGATTATTTTACTACTTTATGTTACGTGGTGTCAGACAAAGAATCATTTGAGCGTATAGTGGGACTGATAGGTAAGATGGCAAGCAATAATTCGAAAAAAAATGACCAACTTTTTATCATTGGTGATGCTCTCAGCATTGCTCTTAATAGACGGACAGCCTTGAAATCCCTTCCATTGCAATCACAGTTGTCCTTTTACGAAACTTACTTTCAGAAAGATTTGGGTGTGAGCTTCGAACCGATTACTGAATCATCTGAAATTATACTCAGGGATTTTATTGACACTCTTACTTTACCTTTTGAGGATGCCCACAAGGATGCAAGTTTCATCATCAGCCAATCGAAACTGAAAGCTCATACTATTTGGCTATTCTGTTTATTGGGAGATATTCTTTTAACCAACAGTACAAAGAGTTTGTTGGTAACTGTTCATCTTGTCTTTGTCAGAATGTTATTCAACTACTATAAAGGCTCAAGTAATGTTGATTATGAGTTGATTCAAGAATGTTCTTTAAAGGGATTATTTTTGTTGTACACAGTGTCGCCTTTTCAGAAAAGTTTACTGGAAGAGCTTCAAATAGCTTACAACCAAAACGTCAATAGCAACAGTAGAAGTGTTTTTCAACAGGTTAACCAGTCAAATTCCACAGTGTCGTCAAAAACTTTCAAAGAGCTTATCAGGTTGAGTCTTGAGCTGAATGGTATAAAGTACGTGATAAATTTTTTAAACGTCCTGGTCGGGGATGCTGTAATTTGGTCGCCAATTGAATCCTACTACCATGAACAATCACAGTTACCGGAGAACAGCATTTCGTTGTCTGAGGAGACGAATATCAGACTAGTCTCAAGATTATATCCTTTACAATTTTTTCCTGATTCAAACGTCAACACCATCATCAAGAAGATATGGTCATCCCTTTATTCTACAAGCGACATTTTAGAGCATTCTCAGAATATACTAGAAACTGTCATTGCAGGATTTAAGAACAAGGATTGGAAGATTAGAAGCTGTAGTGTCCTTTCCTTGACTGAACTCTTGAATATTCTAAAATTTCGTACCTACGAGCAACAGTTGGATCAGATCATTGGTGTAAGTTTTAGGTCGTTGGACGATGTGAAGGACAGTATCCGAACAGAGAGTGAAAAGTTAAACAGAAAGCTGATAGCTGTCGTTATCAACAACGTAAGCTCGACCAACTCTGAGGACATATTAAATCTAATCATTCCATTTTTACTGAGCAACAAGGGTTTGCTCAGTGACTCGAAAGATATTCAAGGGTTTTCCCTTACCACCTTGTTAAAGCTATGTTCTAATGATCGGATAACCAAGCATATTTTGAAGTTTATTCCAGAACTAGTGACTACGTTAATCCAGCTAATATCCAGTCTAGAACCAGAGATGGTGAACTATCTCTACTTAAATGCTTCAAATTATAATGTCACTACTGAACAGCTCGATACGCAACGATTGTCTATGTTGAACAACTCGCCCGTCCAAGATACCATTGAGAAGCTGATCGATCTGATAGATTCTTATGATGAGCATCTTGTAGGCCAATTTTTTCAAGATTTCAATAAATCTATTCGAAGAGCTGTCGGACTTCCTTCTAAAGTTTTGGGATCAAAAGTTCTTGTTTACATCCTGTTGAAAAAGCCCGCGGCAGTTTCAGCTAAGAATGGAGATTTGCTTCTTAAAACTGTGATCAACCAAATATCAGATCGCAATCAGGCTGTAGCCACAGCATATGCAATAGCCATAGGTCACGTAGTACGATTTGCTTCCTTTAAAGTGGTCAAAAATTTTGCGAGCAGCACATTACTGTCCTGGTATTTTGAGTCTAATATCAACGAGGATTTCAGTGTTTTTAGGAGAAGACTTTTGTCAAGTTTAGTTATCGATTCTGTTTTTAAGAATAGCATCAATATTGCAAATAGCTTGAGGTCCCTTCTGTTACCCCTTACATTCATTGGTAAGCACGATATTAATTCAGAAGTTGCTGAAAGTTTTGAACATGTCTGGTTGGATAATGCTAATGGTGTGACAAGCATCAAACACTATCTCAAAGAAATATGTGAGATGTGTCTACAACGTATGAGTTCTCAATCTCATAGTGTTCGACGAATTTGTGCCATCAGTGTTGCAGATGCTTGTACCAAGATAGATGACACTCCAGCTGATTTTGATTCTGCCCTTTTGGCCCAGATCTTTGAAGTTTTGATAACTGCATCACGAGGAAGGACATGGGACGGTAAGGAAGTTGTAATCGAATCGTTGGTCTCTACTGCTATAAAGTTCAAACAAATGCTACAAGGTCCAGGATTTAAGAGCACAATCCTCAATGTGAACATGGTTCTACTGAAAGAGCTGCAAAGATCAAAGAAGACAAAAAAGTATGCCATCTTTTTACTGAAGTCTGTGTCTCGATACATTTCGTTATATTCCTCCATTGAGGAAGTTGAAGGCCAATCGTTAACTCAGCAATTTTTGAATACCTTTGAGCAAGTCTACAAGAATTTTTATTTGAGCATCGACGACGATAAGGACTTAGACGAGGATGGTGATATCGATATGGAACCAGAAGGCGTGAAGTCCCAATTGTTCAAAAGAGAGGAATCCAAAGTTGAACTTTTGCAATCGCTTGCAGATTCGTTCACAATTGTCAACTCACAAACGTACAATCACAAGCAGTTGGACTTGCTTTTGAATTATACGCTGGAAGTATTAGAAAGCAATAATAGTACGGGAAGCACTTGGAGATCCCAAAACTGTGCAAGTATGGTCCTAAAAAAGGTCTTGCAAGTATTCAACCAATCCCTTCAAAAAGACAATGGGCTACTATTCTCTGCCGAACTACTGAGCAGTCTTTCAAACGTTTGGGATAGACTTTGGGTCGTCGTCAGTGATGGATCAACCGTTGGAAACGTACAAGTAATGCTTGTTAGAACAAGTCATGAGTTCTTGAAGTTTCTTAGACGTGTCAAAGAG
Source organism: Komagataella phaffii GS115 (assembly GCF_000027005.1). NCBI lineage: Eukaryota > Fungi > Ascomycota > Pichiomycetes > Pichiales > Pichiaceae > Komagataella > Komagataella phaffii. The sequence goes on from NC_012966.1 coordinate 1,448,422, forward strand.
TTTGACGGGTCAATTATCGGTTTAGTTGCCAAGTATCAAGTACTTGTCACCGAAAGATTGCTAGGGTTATCCAAATCAAAGAACACTAGCGCCATTTTACAAAATGAGATACAAACAGCATTGGAATGAGATAACTTGGAAAGCCAATCATCAATTGTTATTCTACCTATATAAAGAACTATATAGCAACCTAAACAATTGAACAAAGTTCACCACCTCTAAGTCTTAATACCAAGTGAAGAGTGGATTCCTTTTGAATATTGTAATCAGAAAGAGTTCTACCGTCTTCCAGTTGCTTACCAGCGAAGATCAAACGTTGCTGGTCAGGAGGAATACCTTCCTTGTCTTGAATCTTAGATTTGACGTTATCAATAGTATCTGATGACTCTACCTCAAGAGTGATAGTCTTACCAGTTAGAGTCTTGACGAAAATCTGCATACCACCTCTTAATCTTAGAACCAAGTGGAGGGTGGATTCCTTCTGGATGTTGTAGTCAGAAAGAGTTCTACCATCTTCCAGTTGCTTACCAGCAAAGATCAGACGTTGCTGATCAGGAGGAATACCTTCCTTGTCTTGAATCTTAGACTTTACGTTGTCAATAGTGTCTGATGACTCCACTTCAAGAGTGATAGTCTTACCAGTTAAAGTCTTGACAAAAATCTGCATACCACCTCTCAGTCTTAAAACCAAGTGGAGAGTAGATTCCTTTTGGATGTTGTAGTCAGAAAGAGTTCTACCATCTTCCAATTGCTTACCAGCGAAGATCAAACGTTGCTGGTCAGGAGGAATACCTTCCTTGTCTTGAATCTTAGACTTAACGTTGTCAATGGTATCCGACGATTCTACCTCAAGGGTAATAGTCTTACCTGTCAAGGTCTTGACGAAGATCTGCATACCACCCCTTAATCTTAGAACCAAGTGGAGGGTGGATTCCTTTTGGATGTTGTAATCAGAAAGAGTTCTACCGTCTTCCAGTTGCTTACCAGCAAAAATTAAACGTTGCTGGTCAGGAGGAATACCTTCCTTATCTTGAATCTTGGATTTGACATTATCAATAGTGTCTGATGACTCCACCTCAAGAGTGATAGTCTTACCTGTTAGGGTTTTAACAAAAATCTGCATTTTTTTAAAGTTCTTAGTATGTTCAAAGTAAGGAATACAACTTACAATTGGAAGAGGCGAATGGGGGGCCTTGTGACTATTTATATTCCCTCTTAAATTGGTAAGGGTGGCAATCAAAAACATAAAGCGACAAACGTCACGTGAACAAAAGAGTACAGAAATGGGAATAGAGATAAAAAGAAACGAGAGATTAGATAAGACCAGGTTAACTGTAATCAATCAGCTCAAAAGTATACAACATCAGATCAGTAGTCTAATTTACTGTGCATGGGCCAAGGAATGGATCAATCTGGAGTAGTAAAGACTGTGAGTAGCAGTAGCCTTTGAGGACCACTACAATTCATTTTAGAGAGCACAAGTTCTGTCCAGCAGACTGGAAAATACGGCATCCCGATTCCTATTTTGGAAATTCTTAGAAGTTTAAAGTAATTCCGGGTCGTGCAGCAGATAATGTCACGATAAAGGTGAAATATATGGAGCGGGTCAAGTATATGCCCGAAAGAGAAATAGTAAAACTATTCTTGATAAAGAAATTAAAGTGGTGTATTTATTAATCATTATTACATATTAGCTATTAGTATCAGTATAAAAAGGGTTATTTGGGTTAAGACTTGGGATCATTGCCGCTTGGGGTTTGGGAGATATTATTGATGTAGTTGAGGCGGAGGAATGTGTAGGCGAAAACAAGTTTGAGGATGTCATGCTTTCTGGTTGGCTTATCACTTCCTGAGCATTCTTGTGTCTCTTTGTGGGAGAAGTCAAACTTCTTTTCAGTTGAACAGAAATTGGGCCAATAGATGGACTTCCTTCGTCTATGACGTGGAGTAGAGATCGCTGCTTCCTTGGACTTGAATGAAAACTGTTTTTAATTGGGGATACAGAATCACCCTGAAACTCTCCGCCTCCATCTTCTTCGTCGCTACTAAGAACATTTTCAAAATTATATTGTTGCGGTAGTCCAGACCGTGTTATGTCTAGACTTTTTGTTGACCTTGGTGCCAATTTGAAATCGAGAGCCTCAGTCAGCTCTTCGTCATCCGAATCAATATTTGCGTATCCCTTTTGAGAATTCTTCTTGACTCCTGGCTTGGTCATTTGAGTTCTCAATTTATGGTAATCTTCTCGTTTACTTGCAAGTTTCTCCTCCTCTGTAAGAAGATAAGACACATACCGGGCTTTGTTTCGTATATTCAGACTCTGCATTTCCTGATCACCATATTGAAATTCTTTTAAAGTGTTTATCAAGTAGCAATTCCTTTTCCAATAGTTAACAAACTCGTTGGAGCCACTCTGTAGACAAAACAAAATCACTGTGAGACTTTTCAGCAGACTTTTCCATTGTTTGTTCTTGGTCTTGAGTAGTCGTTTACGCAAAACACTGAGAATTGTCTGAAGCTTCCGGGGGTCAAATGTGTGCTGACTTATGTATTGCAACTCATCGGCTGTGGGACCCCACAGTTCGTTGTTAGTAGCGTGCTTTATTCGCAACTCAACATTGGAGGAGTTCTGAAATATAAGCTTGACCCTGTCGCCTAATCCTGGGGACTCTTTCAAATAGGATTGTCTTATCATAGGCTACAAGTGGAGAAGGCGGAAGATGTGGAAGATACGGAGAGTTGAGAGAAGCAGGATGGATGTCTGATGTCTTTAGACGATTCGCGAGAATTTCAGATGACATATGATAAGTGTTTACTATAATATACAATTTATGTATGCTACCAAACTTTATTTGAATAAAAGGCTACTGAGCTAAACTCACTTGAAGAATAGATTTGTCGTTGGCCACAAATATTTTGGATCCAGACGTGAATTTTGCTTTCAAAATTGAGGAGACCGAGCATTCATTGGTTCTTGTCCAGCTCCGTGCCTTCTTGCTGTACTTGAAGAGAATTATTGAGCTGGCACTCGCAACGGATATTAGTGTACTTGTAGGGTCAACAGTAAAGTCAGCAATTGGAACATCACCGTCTACTTCTATTGTGTTGGCAATTGTACCCTTTCGCAGGTCTACAACTGCAATATGTTGTCCATATGAAGCGAGTAGCCAGTAGCCATTGGGTCCAAATTGCAGCTGCGAGATATTGCTGTCTTGGGGTACTAAATCAAGTGTTAGAACCTTTTCACCTTTTGACAAGTTGTATATTTCAATGACATGACCATTAGTACCTGCCAACAGATCACCATCCACATGAATGTCCAGCTGCTTGAAACTGATTGGAATTGTGTATACAAACTTTTGCTTGTCCACATCGTATACCCTCAATTCTTCCAGAGTTTGAATAATTAATAAAGGAAGCGAAGGATGCGGTTTGGCTGTTTGAATTTCTTTCAATTCAGCTGAATTGTCGTTTTCAAATAGTATTCTGGACTCAGATACAACGTATGCTACATTCTTGATCCATCCAGTTGTAACGATTGGTTCATTAATTTGATCAAACTGGTGTATCTGTTTTCCATCGTCATTCTGAACCAATAATACGACATAATTGCTAAGTGTAATCAGAGTCCTGTTAATAGTTTCATTTCTTTCAAAGTCTATAATATCGCTGTCTTTAATCTCATTTGTCCATATAATTTCTGGTTCCTTGATCTCAATATCAGCATTCAAATCGAACTTGCTCTTCACCTTCTCCGACTTGTGCTTCTGTAAAAGCTCTTTCTGCGCAGACACTATACGTGATTCAAACGTCTCTTCCTCTGGAGCGGATTCTTCCAGTTTTTCAGCATCTGGCATCACAGCATCGCCATTACTAATATTACCTGCTAGTTCTTGCAATCCCTTTCTAGCCTCGTCTCTTTCTCGTATGGCCTTTGCTGCAACTCTGACAGCAGCATCGTGATGGTATAAGGCTACGCTTAGTTCTTCCTTTGCAGTCACCAATTGTTTTCTGAGCTGAAAAACTTCCAGAGCAAGGGCATCCCACTCGTTTTGGAGGCTCGACAACAAAGAGGGGATCGATGTGGCTGTGGTATGTTTCACAAGGGGAATAGGGTCAGTATCCACAATTATAAGCTCTTCTTCGGTGAGACTCTCTTCCGTTATTGGGTCTGTGTTGTTGTTACTTTTCAGGTACCCCAAAAGTGTATCTCTGTCGAAAATTCTTTTGCTTTTGGGAGAGATGACCGGGTTCGTAGTTGGTTTCCCAGACACTATTTGATTTGTTAGTATACGTCACTATTTTGACCGGACATTGAAATACTTACAAGAACAGAACATCTTCGGTGGTGAATTCAGATGTTAAAAATTAGTTTACATGTTTTTGCTACATATAAAAGTAGAAGAACCCTCGACAAGTTCGAGATTTCAAACATCTGCCGTTGTCCCCATTCTCTCTCATTGACAAAACATGGCCACCAAGGACAGACTCCTCAAACTCTATGCTGGAGGCCAGCATGTCACTATGTCGCCTGAAAAACTAAACGATGTATATTCATTGAGCAAACAATTCACGGCACTTCTTACGTCCAGTAAGAATTCCTATTGTTCCGAAATTGAATACTTCCAGCTAATGGAGCTCCAGTTCTACCTAGCTCTACAGACAAACCACGATGTGGAGGCAAAAAAATGCATGGATATCATGACAGACAGATTCAATATCAATGAATCGGAAAAGCTGATTGGGCTGAGAGCTTTGTACTTGCAGGCAACTGTAGGAAACGAACAAGCCTTTCAATTGTTGAAGCAATCGGGAGAGATAGCCACTCGTGGTTCCACATTGGAAAACACATCTGAAGATTTATTACATTTGAAGAAAAGAGCTGTTCTGGTTCATCAAAATGATCCTCCGGAGAAATACGTTGAGATGTTGCTTAAGTTTTCAGAAGTGACTCCTCTGGATACTTCTGTATGGAAAGAGTTGGCTGATCAATATATTAAGCTTAATCATTATGACAAGGCAATTAATTGTCTCCAAGAGATCTTATTAATACAACCCTTTGCTTACAATATCATAGCACTACTTGCTGAAACAGAACTACAGTATATCAAACAGTTAGAATCAGAGTTGAAAGGTCCAGGAGCATACGTAATCAAGGACAAGTTGAGAGAGGTTAGAATCTCATGCCGAAGACATTTTCTACGGAGTGTGGAATTATGCAGTAACTATGCCCGAGGTTGGTCAGGCGTATTAGCTGTGACAAGTCAAGAAATCTCACCCCAGAGAGACACCACTGAGGTGAAACTACACCATTTGGCTACCCAAAGATTGAAAGAGATTCAAGAGAAAAAGTTGAGCAGTGACGAAAACTTGAAGTATGTCACTCCTATCCTCACAAAGTATCAATCATAGAAACAATGTCTCAATATTATTCATTATCCCTAATTAATAAAGTAAGGAACCTGACCTTCATGCAATTATACAACAATCAGTTTTGTTATCATTTCTCCTCATAATCATAGCCTCCTTGTAAGGATTTATCATGCTATTGGTTCGTATCCCATTATTTTCCTCTCCAGCTGGGAGAAGCGGATCAGAAGTGGCCCGAATGGTATTGATTATCATCAGACATGAGTTGGAGCTTGTAATACGTTCGCGAGCTATATTTTGTTTCAAAGTGTTGTTAAGCTCCGTGACTCTCTTCAATTTGATCTCTGATATTTTCAATTGCATTAATAGCCTCTTCTCATCAACGTTCTCCTCCATTTCGTACATTTTATCACTATCTATCAGTGTTGAGTGTTGCAGAAGGATGAGGAGCCCCAAAGACAGCCACAACCATTTTCCAGATTTCGCGCTCTATATGCCAGGCCCACATGGAGTTTGCAGCTTTGGTTATCAGTTTGATAACTACACAAACACCAAGATGTCTGATAATTCACAGACTGAATCTCGTTTATCCTCAGAAACACTAAATCTAACTTGTCGCAGGCCCTCTCTTGATAAAATTATGCTTTCTTACGCAATTACTCCGCACTTACGAGCATACTATGGTGATTACTACTCAGTTATGCACTTGCCCTTCGACGGGCGTTCCATGTACGATTCAAGATTTTCTCCCCCTTATAATGCATTCATTTGGTGCAAGAAATTGATTTCCTGTATTCAACCCACAAGGTAAGCGTCCACCCCTCACATTAGCCAAATCTTTTAACCACATCTTGGACACTAGCAAATGCCTTGTTTCTAGCTATACAGTTCTTGAACACCTGTTATCCATAGACTATAAAAGCATCACATACAACTGCAAGTCGCTAGCCACCTTAGATCTTCAAATTATCAGCTTGCATGTCCGGTTGCTATTGCTAGAGCTACACCAACGTAACTTGCGAAATCGATTCAATGAATACTATCGGCAAGACAGCATGCGACTAGCAACTGCCATAAACGTAGAGCTGCCAGCTTGTGAGTTTCTTATGACTCAATTGGACAAGTTCTTACAGGACAAGATAGTAGAAATCTGGTGCGTTGAGGCTGTGCTTGGCGAGCGGTCGGATATACACTATATGTGCTAAGATGAAAAATCTCGCAAGCAAAGAAAGATCCAAAGAGGGTAATATTATGTCATCGACGACCGATGGTTCAATCCATTACTCCCAACAATCTCGAACGAAAATTAGTGGACACTGCCGACCCCTCCCGGCTCGGAAAGTGGTTTTTTCCCTTGCAAAATCCGCTCACCACACATCTGTCAGGTGCCCTGTTCGCTTTCACTCCTTCGTGCCCAAATTCCTACCCCCAGGTTTCATTTCAACTTCCACACCACTTCTTACCGACTAGCACAAGTTTAAACTGTTTTCATCTCCCCGATTTTGTTGAAGCTAATAAACACTCACTGTTTGCAAGCAATATCATTGATTTTTCCTTTCATTTTGTCTGTTTTTCCGTTTACTTCGACAAGTTGGCTACCTTGAATCGAATTCTTTTCAAGGCCGTCTAGTGAATGATGACTTCTTCTAACAACTTTTCGAACTTTCAAGGAGATGGTGACAATATGCTTGATCCATTTACTTTATCCCGATCTCCAATTTTTCCTACGATTGGAAACTCTCCATCACTAGGTCCAATCACTCCAGAGAGTGGTGATTTGTCCAGCACCGTTGGGATCAAAACTCGCCACCGTTCAGGAACGTTACCGTCCAGAATTACTACACAACCAAGTCCTAGCACCCTATTTGGAGCCACTAGCCCTGCTCTAAATGCAGTTTTAGAGGATGCTGCGTCCTTGAACTCGCATCAGATCACACCACAGCACAACCGACTTCGATCTAGTAGCATCCAGAGTTCCATTTGGAGCGATGGAAATAACGACAGCTCTGTTTCTGTTTCTGTGCCCAGGCTTACAATAAATGACAATTCATCCCTAGAATCCTTTGCCGGATGCAGAACCCGCTCTCAATCTACCACTAATGTCATGAATAATGGAATCAAACAGGCGCCATTTTACCACTTGCCAAATCCGGTCATCGAGGAAGAACCCACGTTTGCCCTTTTGAATGAGGAACTGAATGGATTATCTATTAACCAACCTTCTTTTGCGATGACTCCTATCCTAGTTGATAGACTACCTCAAGATGCAATCAGTTTTGTGAGCACCTTCCAGGATGCATCTCTTGGCCCAACAAACACGTTGATTTTGCTGAACCTACCCCAGAATGGATCAGTCACCAGTTTTAATTTCTACAAGATGTTATGTAAGTTTGGAACTGTTCAAAGCGTTAGGATCATTCATTGCCATAACAATGATCTAATTGCGATTGCCGAATTTGATGGGGTCGAATCGGCAATGACTTGTAAGGCTTTGTTAAATCATCAGGAGCTTTTCCCGGGATTAAACTGCATCGTTTCGTTTGCCCGCATTATTTCGATCAAGTCAGGCGTTACTCCACAGACTGCAAACAAAGTTCCAGGGCAACAACCACCTATTCAAACTTCAGTTAATGTACCAAACCAATTCAACCAAGGCCCTGCTCCACACCAGTCACAGCACGTTGCTCCTCCACCACGACCTCCCCCAAGAGCATCGGCTCTCGATGACTTCAACACAAGTAATGAGCCTCTTCGTAAGAAGGTCGATCTACTTTACTCAACTGTTGAATTATATCGTAATTCTTTGACACCGGAGGAATCGTTCGCTTTGAACCATTTGATCCTGGGAGCTCTGAAATACCACGAGGTGAAGGAGAACAACTTTGGTCGTTTGCCTGACCCCTTACCTGTCAGAGATTTTGACTCACCCAAACTCCGTGAGATCAGAAAAGAAATTGATAACAACCACTATAATCAAACGCAAGTGGAAGAACTCTCTTTGGCCATGTTAAGCGAACTTCCGGAATTAGCAAGTGATTACTTGGGTAATACAATTGTTCAAAAGCTTTTTGAAATATCTTCTCCGCTTGTCAGAGATATAATGCTCCGCAAGTTGTCACCATATATTTCGCAGATGGGTGTACACAAGAATGGTACATGGGCAGCTCAAAAACTCATCAGCACTGCAACTACCAAAAGAGAAATGGACATCATTGTTCGTTCGTTGAAGCCGTATACCACATCGCTTTTCAACGATCAGTACGGTAATTACGTACTACAATGTTGTCTCAAGTTCAACTCTCCTTGGAATGATTTTATTTTTGAGAGCATTCTAAGCGACTTTTTGGAAATTTCAAGAGGTAGATACGGTGCCAGAGCTATTCGAACAATCTTGGAGAGTGATCTAGTTACTTTACCTCAAGTTCTGAGTGTAACATCGAGGATCATTATGGACGTTCTCAACTTGGCTATTAATTCTAACGGATCCCTTTTGATTACTTGGTTCCTTGATACTTGTCAGTTGCCCAATAGACACATCAACTTAACAAACAACCTACTTCCACATTTGTTTCAGCTGTGTGTTCACAAGTTGGGTAATCTAACAGTTTTGAAGCTACTCAATTTCAGAGGTGATCTACTTTCCAGAAACCTGATTCTGGGCGAGATTTTTGGAAGATTACCATTCCATGACACAATGGCACCAGAGCCTCCTTCTTTACTAAAAGGTATTCTCTCAGATTCTAATGTTGGACCAAACTTCATCTTCAAACTGATTACCACTGTTCACATGGATTCTGATCTGAAGAATTACATTGTTAACAAGATCAAGCAAGCTTTAATGGAATTGCAACTACCTTCCACAAATGGGTACAAAAAATTGTTTGAGGAGGTTGGATTCCACACAGAAAAGCAAACCAAGCCCAAACGAAAATACCATGACTCGAACGATTTTAGAGAGCATGATGCCTATGTGCTTAATCCACAAACTCATCCTGCTCCTGGTGTTAACCCTGTCTACATGGCAATAGACCAGTTTACTAACGGTTACCCATATCAGCTTGGCTACCAGGAGCAAAGACTTTCACAACAGAATTTACCATATTCCAGTGGTAACAGTTATTGATGAATGGAAGTTTTATAAAAACGAAAAAAAAAGTGATTGACATCCGACTGGATGATGCAGCGATGGTATTGTCTCCGTCTTCTTCCTATGAAAAAAAAAACAGTAATAAATATTAAGGTAGGGACGAAATGAGTGAAGAAGACGCATATATGACAATATACTTAATTATAAATACTTTAATGATCAAAATAAACAGTTGTGAGTAAAAGACTAGAGTACCTCTATCGAGGCTCTTGCACCTCCTATGAAAGACGGTAAGAAGTCGCTTATCATCAAGAAAATGATGATTACGTAATTTCTCTCGTCTGTATTGGAACACACAAACAACTCTTTCCCCAACACGGAAGTACAATCACTTAATACCTTGGACTTACTTGTGACATTCTCTGCAGCTTTTGCTTTTGAAAATGCAGAGTAATTCGGAGAGAGACTCTTCGCCTAGTGACTCAAATAGCACCATTGAGTTGCAAAGATCCGAGAACGAATATGATCACCTAACTAATACGATAATGGAAGATCTGGGGCAAAAACTTAACCACTACAAGGAATCCCAGGACACGAGCTCCAGCCATATTTTACACTTACCTACTGAGGTTTTGCTACTCATTTTATCATTTGTGACTTCGAAGACTGATCTTCTTAGTTTTATGTTGACATGTAGAAAGTTCGGAGACCTGGTTAGCGGTTTGCTCTGGTTCAGACCTGGTATTTCCAATGCATACGTCTATAAAGAAATGATCAGAATAATGAGAATACCTCCAGAGAAGACATTTTGGGACTACAAAAAGTTTATCAGAAGATTGAATCTGTCCCTGGTTTCTAACTTGGTTGAGGATGAGTTCCTATATGCATTCAGTGGTTGCCCCAACCTGGAAAGGATCACATTAGTGAATTGCAGTAAAGTTACTGCTGATTCTGTGGCGACAATATTGAAGGATGCATCCAACCTTCAGTCTATTGACCTTACAGGAGTTGTGAATATCACAGATGGAGTCTACTACAGTTTAGCACGCCACTGTAAGAAACTGCAGGGTCTATATGCCCCAGGTTCTATGGCTGTTTCCAAGAACGCAGTGTACACTCTCATATCCAATTGCCCAATGCTGAAAAGAATCAAACTGAGTGAATGTGTGGGAGTAGACGATGAGATTGTTGTGAAATTGGTGAGAGAATGTAAAAATCTCGTCGAATTAGACCTTCATGGGTGTATCAGAGTTACCGATTATGCTCTAGTTGTGCTTTTTGAAGAATTGGAATATTTGAGAGAGTTCAAAATCTCAATGAATGATCATATAACAGAGAGATGCTTCCTTGGGCTACCAAACGAGCCCTACTTGGATAAGCTTAGGATAATTGATTTCACTAGTTGCAGCAATGTTAACGACAAACTTGTCATCAAGTTAGTTCAATTAGCACCCAAGTTGAGGCATATTGTATTGTCTAAGTGTACCAAAATAACGGACTCGTCCTTGAGAGCCTTAGCAACTTTGGGCAAGTGCTTGCACTACTTGCATCTGGGACATTGTATTAACATAACAGATTTTGGAGTCTGTCATCTGCTTAGAAATTGTCATCGACTTCAGTATGTCGATCTTGCATGCTGTCAAGAGCTGACCAATGACACCTTGTTTGAACTATCTCAGTTACCAAGATTGAGAAGAATTGGCTTGGTGAAATGTCACAATATAACCGATCATGGCATTTTGTATCTAGCAAATAACCGGAGATCGCCAGACGATACTTTAGAAAGAGTACATTTATCATATTGTACACAGATTAGCATATTTCCTATCTACAAGTTACTAATGGCGTGTCGCAGACTGACACACCTATCATTAACAGGTATCAGAGACTTCTTGAGAAGTGATATTACAAGATTTTGCCGAGATCCTCCCAATGACTTTACTCAATCTCAAAGAGATATGTTTTGTGTTTTCAGTGGTGACGGGGTCCGGAAGCTTCGAGATCACCTTTCTAGTCTCTACCACCAACAGCAACAAATTAACAGATACGTTAACTCTCAAAATATAGGAAACTTAAGGGATGACGGAGAGACTTTGAATGAGATCTTCCAGTATATTGCAAATCCAGCCACCCCTGGACAACTACCCCCAAGGGTCCAAGAACTCGTTGAAGCAAGACGGAGAAACAGAAATCAAGAACGCATAATGACTAACACTGTTAACTTTCCTGAACAAATTAGAAGGTTGTCTCTCCTGCCTCCGGAACAACAACAGGCTTTGCCACAACCAATTCGTCAACTGATTGCCCAAGCCACTGCATCTCCGCTATCTTTTCCTTTACAAGATCAGGAGCCACAACAGCAGCAACAACAAGAAAGGGGTCTTGGCATTCCGCCAGTTGATAACTTCAGTCCGGTAGTTGATGAAGGGCAAGAATATGATGAAGACCAAGAGATGGAATAATGCATAGTAAGAAAAGACAATAGGAACGTTAGGCAAATTCGTTAGTCTAAACTAGATAGTTTGCAATCTAATTTACAGATTTAGTATTATTGCCTCAATCATCGACTTCTAACCCTCTTAGAATCGTAACAGCGTTTTCTGCTTCATCTTGAAACTTCTTAATCATCTTATCATAGGTTGCTTCCAGTAGAGCTTTATTCTGGAGAGCATTGTGAATACACCATTCTCTTATGGTCATATTCAACTCCTCTTCCGGCATCTCAGCAATAAATGCTGTCAATAATCCATCTGTATCATCTGATAACCCATGGAACGAACTTTCGGTGATCTTCTTTAGTAATTTTGCACTTTGATCAAACTGATCAAGTGAATCGGAAATCACTCTACGATCACACTTTTTCCAAAGTTGATTCGATTTTGATTCATTAGCCTCCTTCAATTCTGGGGCATCAATCTCCAAAAAGGCATTGGGAGAAGTGGAAAGTCCCAAAGGTGAGGTTTTAAACGACATTCTTGCACCAGATGAGTTTAGATTTAGATGATCAGCTGGATGTTCACCACCTTCACGGATAGGTATGTCATGAAGAGAAACTTTGGAAGGGGTTTTAGCTTCAGAAGAAGTTGTGCAAGTAGCTGAATTTTGATGCTGGGAGTTAGAATTGTCCTTGGTGTCATCAATAACATCAGTGCTTAAAGATCTGTCACACTGAGGGCCATTGTGATCAGAAGCAGTGACATTTCGACTAGCATTGTCAGCCAAATTTTCAGATAGTAATGTAACTTTGCTGGACAAATCGTCTTGAATCTCATTAGGCTTCACTTTCTCATGTTCAAAGAAAGCATCTCTTGACTTTACAGATGCATCACTCACCATTGAAAGAACTGTCAACTTACTTAGAATTCTTTCTTCTTCTGGCTGTGGTTTTGGAATACTTGTAGAGAGTTCATCATTCTGATGAGATACTTTTACTATTGGCTTGACTCCTTGATTGACGATCTGGTTGGTAGCTGACTCTTTCTTATCTTCCACAGCCAGAGCAAGCTCTTGCCCCCCTTCTTTTGATAGTTGAATACTATTGGATCTCCTTTTTTCATTTGGTTCCTGAAAACTATTAGACATCTGCTTTTCAGCTGATTCCTGAATGTAATCGGACACCTCTTTTTCTTTTGATTCCTGATCAGTACTAGATAACCGCTTTTCAGTTGATTCCTGCACGTTAATTGAAACATTCTTTGATTCCTGATCATTACTAGATAGCCGCTTTTCAACTGATTCCCGAATGTTATTGGACACCTCCTTTTCATTTGATTCCGAAAACAAAACGGAACTTAAGTCTTTTTGAGAATGATCCGAAAGAATGTTTTCTTCGATCAGCTCATTTGATCCTAAGGGTTCACAAGAGGTCTTCACGATAGATGGATCATCTGCCATGGGTTCGGAGACTTCATTTTTATTTAGTTGAAACGGTGAGTGTTGTCTGGGTTCTTGAGAATTGATGATTTGTGCTTTACGATTCTCAGTGGGGGGTTCAACAATGTCTTCTTCACCAATCTGCCCAATGTCTGGCATTGGTTCATCTAGCATTACTTCATTGTCCTCTTCAGGCTCACTTATAGCTGTAATTGCAAGCTTATCTGGATTACCTGTATCTACAACAATCGGCAGGTTAGACAACGCATCCGTTTGAATCGACAGTCTTTTCTTCATTTGAGATGCAATTTCGGAGCCGTTTGCTTCTGCCTCTGATTGAGAATAAGGAATTGGTAATGCTTGATCAAAAGGAGCTGCATCTGAAACTAAGCCATCTTTCCTATTTTCGTTCTCTAACTGTTCTTTGGGCATTTCTTCAATCCCCCAATCCTCTTTCTCATTTGGCTGCATTCCCTCTAATTCTTCTTTTGTTGCATTATTTGCGTCTGAAACAGGAATTTTAAGCACTGATGAGTCAGATGGGTTGGTCTTCGCATATAGCTCTGAAAAATACTCCCTACCCATCCGGACAGCTTTCAAATGCCATACTGAGGGGTCACTAAAGTATATTTTGACTGTTAGCTTGTGCGTGGCAGCTTTCAAGGTAGATGTTCCCAGTCCTATCTGACTGTAATAGAATGAATACGACGTATACTTCTCTTTCTGTTCCGGTTCCCGGCACTTGATATACTGAAATTTATCCAAAAAGATGGGAGAAGATATAAGCTCTGAAATTGTGAGAGCATCAACCTTTATGGAAGCTTTCTTGGACAACTGTTCGCTTAAACCTTGATTTCCATGGAGTGAAAAGCTCTCAAGAATAAATGCGGTAATTTTGGACCGAGAGTTTTTGCTCTTTTCTGTCGCTGTGTCTTGACTATGGAAAATACTGGAGTCTTTTAAGTTATTGTCAATGTGTTGCTCCTTTTTCGTGGCTGAAATAATCAGGTTGTTTGATGCCTGCGAATCTTCAACAATTTGGAAGTCTTGGTTGGAAGTACGTCCCCTATGAAGGCTTTTTTCGGTTGTGTCCACGTCGTTCGTTATGTAAGGAGTAGAACCGAGTTCTAAGTGATTAGGTGATTCAAGCTGCTTTTGTGTATCCTCATCAGGTACGTCAACGTCAATGATATCTTCTGGTGAAACCGGAAAAGGTTCACTAACTTGATCCGCCTCATCATTTAATGCAATCACATTTTCGGACCTTTCATCGTAAAGAGAAGAATGATAGGGTCCTTTGCGATTTGAATCTTCTCGTTCAGGCAATTCTTCCAGGGAATTGGCATCTTCCAATAATGAGTTTCGACTTACTTTAATGACAGAACTGTTGGATGTTTGGGGATTCTTTTGTTCTTGGATTTCTGTTGCTATATTTTTGCTAGCCATTTGGGGCGAATTACGAAGGTTGATCAATTCACCTGTGAGACCTTCTTCATTGCTTTGGCTACTGGATCGTTTGGAAGGGCTTGAGCTAACTTTATTATCTGGCGTCTTAGTTTTCCAGTCACCATCGCTATTCTTTTTATCAAGCATCGAAGTTTCAAGCATCTTTAACTGGCTATTGTTCTTTTTCGGAGAAACCGAGAATTGAATACTATCATCAGAGGCATCAAGTAGTGCAGAACGTTTGGGCTTACGCACGTTTCTTGTCACACTGTCGATCTTCCTTTTGCGGGTGATTTCACTTTCCTCGTTGGTGATATCAACTTGGGGAATACTAGATGAGTGAAATTCGTCATCAGAGAGTTCCAGTTCTCTGGAATTACTTGTGTTTCCAATTCCATACTTTTTCCGCCTTCTTCTTTTGAAACTATGAACTGAAGAGGCAATCTTGGTTTTCATAGGACTAGACATTTCAGGTTCAGATTCTATGTAAGTGTAGGAGTCATCTTTCTCATCTTGTGTGGAAACATCTTCAATCTCTTGTTCAATAATTGCCTCACTTCTAGAACCTCGCCGTTCTTGTGCCTCGTTTGGCACAAACAAGAGACAGCTGGGATTGCTTTTTTGATGTTCTTCATGTGGGTTATCTGATGGCTCCCACCCATCCAGCTCGACTCCGCATAGTGCGCAGGTAACAGAATCGTCCCCGTTATTGGAAGGAGAGTAATACATGCCAGCATCGCTCATACTAGCAGCTGACAACCCTTCAACATGCTCGTGGGGCCAGTTTTGATAAGTGTTCAAGCACAAATCTTTATAGTCTTGAATGGAAAACTCCGGAGGAGGTGATTCAGTGCTGAGTTTCAGAACCAATAATTTCGCATAGTAACATTTAGGGCTCTGCTCAAGATGCCAAGCAGAGACATCCGTGGAGTCTAAGTGGATGTTTGAAAACCTTTTCTTACAATGAAAACACGTAACTTCATCCGTGCGGAGTTTCGTAGGTGTAAAATAAAAGCCAGCCTCTGCCATTTGCGTCCCTGAGGGCTCAACGTGAGGCCATTGATACAATTCCTTCCCTCGAGGAGTTGTTGTTCCCAAAAAGGTCTGATCTCGTTCTCGGAGATACAAAAACCTCTTGTCAATCTTCTTTGGGGGCATAAGCTCGTACTAGCACGTAGATCAGTAAGGTAAACACTCACTCACTACCATAAACAAGCGAGACTGGTGTAAGAGTGTTAATTAAAAATGGTATTACGTAAGTAATCGTTTTTAAAGAGACTTACCGCGAATTGAGAATAATGTCTACCAAAAATCGAGTAGTGGCAGCCAAACTTCAACTCCAAGAGACAGCTCAGTATATCAATCGACTGAAATGGCCACACAAGTATGTAACCGTTCGGCTAGCAGACGAATATGTTAATTGATTAGAAGCGGGATTTACTAACAACTCTCATTTAGGTCTTAGTGATTGACAGTGTTCATTTGGACGAAGACAAACAGATAGCTAGAAATAGAAGCGTCCCATGGACAATATATGTCAAGAGTAGAGACATCACTGAAGATGAAGTCAGCAAGTTCAAGGTCCTTGAAAAGAAGGGTATTGAAGATAAGATTGCCATCATCGGGAACAACAAAGACAGTTACGCAACAACGATTGTAAATCTCCTCAATAGAACCACCAAGGACGATATTATTCGACTACTGTCCGTGTTGACCAATGACTTACTAATTGAATTGGACGGATTTCAAGAATCTCTTTTGGCATTGAACAAAATTGATTCCAGTTTACCGTATGCTGCATTTTCCAAGTATTTGAACAGTCCTGATCAAGTTGTATCCTTGCTTTCTTCTTACAATCTGACTCTCCTTTTCGTCTTGCAAGACAAGACCAAGCTTGCGGACAATTTGAAAGATACTACACCATTTATCAATGAATTATACCAATATCTATTTGAAAAGTTGTTGAGCAATGATGATATCAACCTACAATTCATTGGTGCACAATTACTGAAGGAGCTGCTTTCAGTCAAGATTTATAGAGATCTTTTCTGGAATGGACCCAACAAGTGGCTGAAGGATTTGTTGAACTTATTTGAAAACAAGACCTCAGACCTTCAACTCAAATACTATGCTTTGTTGTCTGTTTGGCTGCTAACCTTCAACAAAGATATTGTGAACGAACTTCCTAACCAACATCCAGAAATCGTCCCCCTACTTTTGAACATTGCTAAGGAGTCTGTTAAAGAAAAACTCGTTAGAGTGGCTGTGTCTTCACTTTTAAACTTGGTATCTGTGGATAACAACGAAGCTATTGTCAAAGTTGTGTTACTCCACAAAGGTCTCATAACTGTAAAGAAACTTAACGAGAGAAAGTGGACCGATGAGGAACTTAAAGTTGACCTGGAGAATCTACTGACTGTAGTCAATGAAACCGTTATCACCCTTACTACGTTCGACGAGTATGAGAATGAACTTAAGACTGGAAAGTTGACATGGTCTCCAGCTCACAAGGCGGAGCAATTCTGGATAGATAATTCTGCTGTGTTCAAGGAACAGAATTGGAAGCATTTAAAGACGTTGTTATCACTCTTGGAAGGCAGCAGCGACCTAGAGCCCAGCCAAAAGTACCTCAACCAAGCTATCGTATGTCATGATGTCGCCGAACTATTAAAACATCTCCCAGAATCATTGGATGTTCTGAACAAGCTTGGAGCAAAAGCTAAGATTATGGCTCTGCTTAACTCACCAGATGCAAATGTCAAGTATGAAGCTCTGAATGCTACTCAGACTTTTGTCTCTCTTGTGTTCAACCATTAATCTTTTTAGTAAGTAGAGAAAATCTAGTCGCGATTATTTTCCCAATAAAAATTTTTGAACATAGCTTAAGTGGAAACCTTCAACCTTCTGACTATCCCTTTTTAGCCCACCATGTCGTTCGTCAATATTTGCCGTGATAACACGGATCCGTTTTACCGTTATAAGATGCCTCTTATTCAGGCGAAGACGGAAGGAAGAGGAAATGGTATCAAGACTGCTGTTCTGAACCTACCCGATGTGGCAAGAGCTTTAAATAGACCCACCATTTACGTTCTGAAATACTTTGGTTTTGAACTTGGTGCTCAGACTTCCCAAGAAAGATCTTTGGTTAACGGTGTTCACGAAGCTTCCAAATTACAGGACTGTCTGGACGGTTTTATCAACAAGTTTGTGCTGTGTGGTTCATGTAAGAATCCTGAGACCGATATCATCATTGAAAAAGACGGAACTTTGACCAGAGATTGCAAGGCCTGTGGTTCCAAGACAAAAATTGACCCTCGTCACAAATTGGCTACTTACATTGAAAAGAATCCTCCTGAAAGTGCCAAATCTAAGAAGAATAGAAAAGCTGCTACAGCTTCTGCCAACGTCGTTGGTGGTGGTGTTTCGATTTCGGATATTGCCTCCGGACAAAAATCCACAGATGCTGACGCCATTCCTGCAGACGACGATGATGATATAGACGAGCTGGCACGAAAGATCAATGCTGAGGCTTCTGCCCTTCCAGAAGTTCAAGAAGTTGCTGATGACGAGTGGGCAGTAGACATGTCTGAGGAGGCAATCAGGAAAAGAGCACAAGAATTGGAAGGACTTACTGTAAATGAAGAACTTAGTGCTCTAGATGAGTTTGGTGAATGGTTATTGGGTTTTGACAAATCCGAATTGCCTAGTGATGTTGATATCTACAAGAGAGCTTCCGATTTGGATATCGTAGAGGATGAAAAGATACTGCAAGTTCTAGCACAAGCTTTATTCGATGAAGATATTCTCAATCAAATCCCTGAGCACAAAGGACTGCTAGGAAAACTGATTACTAACGAAAATGCTGAAAAGTCGTTGCTAGGAGGTATCGAAAGATTAGTGGGCTTACAATTCACAGATCTAATACCAGCTGTTCCAAAAATTGTAATGATTCTTTACGATGAGGACTTAGTCTCCGAGGCGGTTATACAGGACTGGGGTACTCATGTCTCCAAAAAGTTTGTACCTAAAGACGTTTCAAAAAAGGTCAGAAAAGCTGCCAAACCATTCCTGAAATGGTTGGACGAGGCTGAAGAGGAGGACAGTGATTGAAAAGTAAGATTTAGCTTACAAATTCTCCCCCTTCTCTATGTTTTGGGGGGTTTCATACATAAAAAGAATGTCTACGTTAGTTTAAGATATTGGAAATGGTTTAGTTTTGCTCAGCACTGCAACTTGGTTTCCATGCGATATGTAACCTTTGACGTAGCCAATTGCTATTAGAATTGAAATGTGCTGTTCTGCTTCCCCAGATGAAAGTACATTTTGATTTGCTTCGTGGGTTAAACTGAAGTTCAAAGCTGTGGTCATGTCTGCAATCTTGACGAGATGTGAGTTTCGAACGTTGTGAACTTGTTTCAGTAGCGTCAAAACTGGTAGCTGCCTAAGTTTGAGAAAAACTACATACAGATTGTTTCTCAGAAGAACCTCCTCCAATCTGACAAACTCAGCGTCAAATGTTTTCAAATCTCCAACTTTAATCGAATCGAAGATTGTTTGGTATCGATTTTTCACTTTTGAAAACTGGCTGTACAATTTCTGGCTGGGTAGTTTTCTTGTGACTAGAAGCTGCAACGGAGCCAATAATAGTATTATACATTGCATATTTTTTGTGCTGGTTTTTAAACATGTGCTGAGAGCACTTGTCAGATTTTTATGAGCTTCCTCAAACTTATTGTGAAAACAGTTGAGGACAGCATTGAGGTAGAGGTATGCAGTACTGTGAGATTTGGGGACTTTTCGAAGGCTCGGTAAAGTAGATGATGCTGAAAGTAAGACTTTCTGTAATGAGCTGGCCAGGTCGAACTTGTTCATGGTGAAGTAAAGTTTGAACAGTATTCCAGCAAAATAGTAGACTGCTATTTTCTTTGAAGTTGCAAGATCAGGGTTCTTGTCACTTAAACAAATTTTGAACGACCTATTGAATACATCAGCAATTTTCTCCAAAGGTGCCCTTGAATGCTCGGGAGTGGATTGATCACCTTTGTTACTATTATACAAATTTCCGACATATTTCAGCTCAGTAGAAAGGAGGATCAGAAGACCGATAATCCAGTTTGTTTCATTATCAGCGATACGGTTGAGCTGGGAAACTAGATCAAGACTTGTTTCAAACGCCTTTTTGAGGTCTCCATGTTTGGTAATTGATTTGAGAAGCGATAGATATGTTGAGACCAAATCGGTCCATTTTTGGTCAACAATCCGGTTTTGTTGCGGTAATGCGAAGTTTGATCTTTCTTGAAGAAGGTTATTTGGAATGCTTATGGAAAGGAGATTACTCAGTGATGAGCCATCTTGAAACCTTACAGCTTGAGACACTTGTTGGAAGTACTGCAGCTCTGACATTGAATTGGAGGTCCAACTGGAGAGAGATAGATTTGATGGTAGGAAATGACGGTGTTGGGATGTTGTTCCCTTGGGACAGAATGATGTTTAACGATGCAATTTTGATACAATATAAGGATTTGATAGACTTAAATCCAGTCAATTACTTGGAGATCTATCCGTTTTACGGTGTAAGGTTAAAGGTGCAAAATATCATTTATTATATAGCAGTTGCATTTTAAAGATTTACAAATGGTCTCGCTTGAAACAAGTAAAGTTGACGATGCAGGCAACTTAATATCCAGTGGCCAAAATAAAACTGAAATGAAATCCATTTGAGTTGATTAACTATTCAGTTTTGATGGACAAATCATGTTTTGTCAAGCACAGCCCTTTTCTTTAACGTCTGTACTTCAACCTCATCTCCAGATATATTATAAAAGTGAAATATAAATATTTTAATTCGCTATTTACATTTAACCCAATTCGGAACCCAGAATCCTTAAGATCCTATCAAAAAGATCGCACACCATTCTGTACCGTAAACAACACAACATTGGTATATGGCCGTCCCAAGTACACCACCAAGAGGCATACAATACAAGAAATCGATACCCATTCTGGCTAACAATGATGCACTCCTCAACACCCAACCAGTAACCCCTGTCACACAACGACAAGTTAGCGAGTCAACAGGACTGTTGAAGTTTTCCATAGGCAAAAATGCGGCATCTCCGGTGAGAGATGGTCTCCCCATGTACCTTCCATTGAAATCTGCTGTACATGAGGACAAGGAAAACGATATCCTGTTTCAACTGGCTAAGAAGCAACGACAGGTGGTGGACCTGGCTCAAACATTAAAGATAGCCAAACAGGAGCTTGCGGAACTGGAACGAAAGTACCAATCCGAGTTCGATTCTAGAAACCCGTCCCCTGTTCAAAAGAAGGATCAGAATCCACCAACGGCGGCTAAGAATCCATTGACTGAACTAAAACGGATCATGGAGAAAAACAATGAAAAAAAACCATCTGCACTCAAGAGCAGGAAAAGTTTGTTCAATTTGCAACAAGACTTTGAGGATAACAGAGCAATCCAAAAAATCCGCACGGATTTTACTACTCTCTCTTCGAACTTTTTAAATGATTCTAAGAAATTTCAGCAGGGTTTTGTGACAAAAGCCAATAGTTTCTTTAACAACTTTAACACCTCAGGCAGCAACTCCGTAGCTAGCGACCAAAATTCTTTGGAGCGCAAAGCATCTGGAAGTTGCCTGTATGATGTTCGAAAGCATGACGCAAACCAGACATTGATGAGCTCTGAAGATGAAGATGAAGAAGATTATGGCGGAAAAGCATACCGACTAGACTTGTAGTCAAATAGCATACAAACAGCATCAAGACCATTAAATACTCGCCTCAACTAAAAACTCGTCTTCCTTGATTGACTTTACTTTTTCGATTAGATCACCAAGCGGTGTATCAAGAGACGGGTACTGTCTACGCTATTCACGGTTAGCGTCAACAAAATGTAAAAAAAAAGAAAAAAAGACTGTAAAGCCCAACTTACTTTTGCCAAAAAGCCAAACAACTCAGTTCTGCTCATCTCTTCCACTGGCTTAGCCTCAATGTCAATGGGAATGTCATCCTTGACCACCTCTGTGTCCTTCTTCTTGGATTGCTTTTTCGATATCGTTCGTCGGCTAGAGGGCTTGAAGGTGGTAAAAAACATTGAATACAATGTAGCCCCCACAACGAGGCCCACAAACCCATAAAAGAATTTCTTCTTTACTTGGTGTACCATTGCAATGGAAGAGGTTGATATATTTAAAGAGGTCCAAGGACCCGTGGAAGCAAAATACCTTCAATTCCCTACCGCGATTGACTTTCTGATGTTTGATTAGATGGACAATCAGCAAATGTACAGTAAAGCGAAATGAAACGAAATTGTCACAGCGTTTGGATGGACTTAATCAAGGACAGCTAGCAATGCCAAGACAGTAACTAATACACTGCATTTCTCTTAACAGTACTCAACTTCCACACTTCGTCAGGTTCTGGTTCCTGGCCCATGCGCGACTCATCCCCCGCCTGATGAAATAGATAAATTTTTGCATCTATGAACTTTTCACTCAAAAATGAAGTCGTTACTGCTACTTCTATTAGCTCTCTGTCAAACTGTCTTTGGTACGATATGGGAACTCACGGACAAAAACTTTGAAAAAAAAGCTTTTGGGCAGCAAGGTATGTACTCCTTCGTGTACATCTACTCCCCTTATTGCAATTATTGTAACGAGATGACACCTCAATTCGCTGCACTAGCTGATTTATACGACGACACCAAGTTGCAACTATTCCAGATTAATGGGTATGCCAACAAGAGGGTCTCAAAGAAATACGAGGTAGTCGGGTTTCCTGTTTTGAAGATTTTTTCATCTGATGGAACCGACATGGGGTCTTATACCGGTGTCAGAGGCACTCAGAACTTCATTGATTATATTCATGAAGTTACAGGGGTTACTCCAAGCTTTCCAGACTCTTATGTCAAACAGCCTACTTCAGAGGAGCTAGAAGATATCATAAAAGACACTAAGAGGGATATTCTCGTTGCTTTTTCACAGCCTTGGCTTAGAGGCTGGGAGTTCCCTTACACAAACTTTTACGAATCTCTGGCAAGATATTATGCTGAAGAGCTTGATGACTCTTTGACTACCTTCGTCAGAATAGACGTCTCCGACGCCAAGAATGCTGAGATTGTTTCGAAGTTTCAAGTTTCAAAAACTCCTTCAGTTTTCCATTTTGCCTCTTATCGTGAATATTATGATCAAACACATAAGCTTTTCAAAGAAGATTTGGGCCCCGTGGAAATTGTTCAATTGCTAGAGGGTGCTGAGGACTTAGTTACTGAGAGCATTAGGCTGTCAACATTATCAGACTCTCGCCACAAAGATGTTGAGGAGTCTGGGGAAGCAGATAATT
Source organism: Komagataella phaffii GS115 (assembly GCF_000027005.1). Lineage (NCBI taxonomy): Eukaryota > Fungi > Ascomycota > Pichiomycetes > Pichiales > Pichiaceae > Komagataella > Komagataella phaffii. The sequence goes on from NC_012966.1 coordinate 1,471,556, forward strand.
CCTTTGAAGAGTATGCCCAACTAAGGGAATTGTAGATAGAAGTCTTCCCATTTGTGAAGGCAAGATAGAAACCAATCACATACATTTGGTGTAGACTAGAATGGATCTATCTGGTTATGTAATCACGATACCTTTCGGAATTGTCTCGTGTAGCAGGCGCGCCCCTTCGCATCTCAAATCAACAGTTGGCAAGTGTCACTTTCTAAGTTAGCACTCTACTTTAAGAACAAAATGAACATCTTTAGAATCCTAGGTAAGTTTCCGCTCTGCTCAATTGAAGAATCAAACCCAATTTTCTAACCACGCAGGTGATATCTCTCATTTGATAAGCATCTTGATCCTAATACATGCTGTATCAACAACAAAGTCTGCTCAAGGTATCTCATTAAAAACTCAAGCAGCTTATGTCGTAGTCTTTGTGAGCAGGTATCTTGACCTCTTTTTCAGATATGTGTCACTTTACAACACGCTGATGAAACTCTTTTTCATTGTCTCTTCCATTTACGTTGTGTTTTTGTTAAATCGGTACAAAAAGAACAGTGAAAAGACCAATGATATTTTCCCAGTATGGTATCTCTTTGGAGGAGCGTTCGTTTTCGCTTTGATCTTCAACTACGAATTTAGTATTGTGGAGATTTTGTGGAGCTTCAGTCTTTGGTTAGAAAGTGTTGCTATCATTCCGCAATTAGTGGTTCTTCAGAGAACGGGAGAAGCTCAATTACTAACCACACATTACATATTTGCACTTGGATTATACAGAGCGTTATACATCCCCAATTGGATCTACCGTTACTACACAGAGGGTCGCATGGACAAGATTGCAGTCATTTCTGGTATCTTACAGACTATTGTCTATTCTGACTTTTTCTACATTTACTACAAGAAAGTAGTTAAGAACTTGAAATTCAAGCTGCCAGAATGAACATGGAAATATAGAAAAACAAAAGATAGTGTATCAATAAGTATATATGTGTTGCAGGAATAAAAATCAGTCCTTCTTCAAAGGATAATATTCAGTCCTGACGCCATCTTTAGTCACGATCAGGATCTCCAGCCCGTCACCGACGTTAATGTGTCTCTCAGTGGCCGATGAAAATGCGTCTCTAACCAGACTGATTACTTCGTCCAATTTTAAGTATTTCAGTTCTTTCTTTGCTGTTCCATTCGAGTCAGGGTCCATTTGGTTCTTGAAATTCACTTGATTATCTAGGAAAGGCATTATCAAAGACGCAGCACCCCCACCCGCTCTACATTGTTCTCTTTCGTAGGAACCGACAGGATCAAATGAGTAGACTGCTCCTTTACCTTCTTCGTCCAGTCCCGCAATGATAGTATGCACATAGTAAGGAAAGAATCGTTTTCCATATAGCAAATGTTGTATGAATCTTGCCGCAGATTTAATCGTCAAGTTCTTTTTATGATCAAAATGATACCATTTTAGCTGATTGCGGAATCTCTTGACCAATGCGTCTCCATCTGCTGCGAATCCATTCGCAGTGATCAGTAATTCGTCTCCTACCGAGAACACTTTTGGCTCATATCTGGAATTGATTGAATAGCCTGTGGTATGTCTGGTATCTCCTGCTAAAATTGCAAAGTCTTCTCCGGCAATTCCCAAAACTGTACCACCGTTGTCTTGAAATTGATGTTAGTAACTATTGCCATTGAAATCATGTTAGCAGTCTTAAGACCGAATTATAATACCTACCAGAGTAAGGATTAAACTGGTGTTCTATGGGGACATTGGATACGCCTGAATTATAATCAGACGACACTGCACTTGTAACACTCATTAGGAATGTAGTCGGTGATGGTAGTGGCAAACCTCTCTCAATTGATATAGAGCGAGATATCTTGAAATATTGAGTGGTACACGGGATATGTTTAATTTCTAATGATCGTTAAGTGATTCGAAAAGGTGCTATTCCAGAACAATTGGAGTGAAAAATGGTACCTATAAATGTATTTGCCTCATCTATTAGTTATAGAGATTGTCTGAAGATTAATTTTCTGCCATTCTTTTGGCTTGTGTGGAAAACATATCTGTCTGGCTTTAAAATGTGGAAAAAAATTACATAATCAGGTGAGCGAGAAGGGGTCTAGCATCGAGTATACCTCGTCTTGCATAACGAACAAGTGGCCTACCAGACTCATACCTGTATCTTGCATTGACAAATTGTTCTCTACAATCCGAGATGGCAACAGAGGAAGAGAGAAATGAACTGAGAAGTCGGATGGACGCCAATAATTCAAAAGTTTCCACGTTCACTACGAACAATTCAGATGATCCTTCTGTTGATAGCCAGGGTAAGGTGAAAATTAAGTCATGGGTTTGGAGCCTTGAATCTTTAATTGGCCCTCTGGTGATCACTGCCTTGGCAATTTTTCTTCGAGTTTACCAAATAGGAAAAGCTGATAGGGTTGTTTGGGATGAAGCTCATTTCGGAAAGTTTGGGTCATTCTACTTGAAGCACCAGTTCTATTTTGATGTCCATCCTCCCCTGGGAAAACTTCTTACAGGTTTGGCTGGGCACATAGCTGGCTATAATGGGTCGTTTGAGTTCAAGAGTGGGGTGACGTATCCAGAATATCTCGATTTCAAGGTAATGAGGATATTCAATGCTGTTTTCAGTGCACTTTGTGCCCCTGTGGCATATTGGACTGCCAAATCATGTGGATATTCTCTACTCACGGTTTACCTTATATCATTGATGGTAGTTTTTGAAAACTCCTACGTTGTTTTGGGGAAGTTTATTCTGTTGGATTCCATGCTTTTGTTTTTCACCACAACAACCTTTCTGGGTTTATCAAAAGTTCATTCATTGAGACAGCAAGGAAAAGAATTAACTTACCCGTGGTGCTTCTGGTTGACCTTTACAGGTTTATCTATTGGATGTGTATGCAGTGTCAAACTTGTTGGACTGTTCGTAACTGCCCTTGTGGGTCTTTATACCATTCTTGACCTTGCCGTTAAGAGATACGATGAAAACCTTAAATGGTCTAAGTACTTGACTCATTGGGCAGTGCGCATTCTAACGTTGATTATTCTACCGTTTGCCATCTACATGTTATCCTTTAAGATCCATTTTGCTGTGCTTTACAAGAATGGAGATGGTGCTTCTTCAATGTCAACTCTGTTCCAATCCAATTTGGAGGGAACAAAAATTCTAATTGATGCCCCTAGAGATGTTGCATATGGATCTGAACTTACAATAAGATCCCAAGGCCTTTCCCAAAATCTTTTGCACTCCCATGGGTCAATTTATCCCGAAGGATCTAACCAACAACAAGTTACAACCTACGGTCATAGAGACAATAATAACCAATGGATTGTTCATTACCCCGTCCTCAGCAAGAAGCAAGTTAAAGAAAATGATAACTCAACAGTTCCAGAGATGATGAAAGATGGTGACACCATTCGTTTAAGACATCAACATACTGGTGCAAACTTGCATTCTCACAGAATTCAAGCTCATGTTAGTAAACAATACTACGAAGTATCATGTTACGGAAATGCAAAAGTTTCAGACGGAAACGATGAGTGGGTTGTGGAAGTTGCAGAGCAAATTCATTCCGATGACCCTAAATATGCCGCTGCCAACGAATCAGATTTAAAATTCCAGGAACTGCTTCACCCTATATCTACTTCCTTCAGACTTCGTCATAAGAGAATTGGATGTTACTTGGCCACTACTGGGATGGCATATCCAAGCTGGGGTTTCAAGCAGGGTGAAGTAGTCTGCCGACCATCTTGGACCTCAAGGGACAAATCTACGTGGTGGAACATCGAGGACCATAAGAACAAAAAGCTGCCAAATGCTACTTCATATAAAGCTCCAAAATCTTACTTCTGGAGAGACTTTGTCATGCTGAACTATGCGATGTTAGCATCCAATAACGCCTTAGTGCCTGATCCTGATAAATTCGATAAACTGGCTTCTCAATGGTGGCAATGGCCTATCATTAATGTTGGACTCCGAATGTGTGGTTGGAGCGCCTCACAATCTAGATACTTCTTGATGAGTAGCCCATTTAATACTTGGTTGTCAACTGCTTCTTTGGCTGTTTTTTGCTTGATTGTTCTTATTTTAGTCCTACAATGGCAAAGACAAAGACTCAATCTCTCTTCTAGACAGTACTGGGAGCTAGTCATCAAGGGTTTTGTCCCATTTTTTGGTTGGGCGTTGCATTTTGCTCCATTCATTGTGATGCAAAGGGTCACATACGTGCACCATTATGTTCCCGCTCTCTACTTTGCCATGTTCCTGCTGGGATTTACTGTAGACTATTTGACAGCCAAGAGGAACTGCTACATCAAAACATTGATCTATTTTGTCTTTTATGCGGGCACTATCTACTCTTTCTACTACTTTTCACCTCTCAGTTTTGGCATGGATGGCCCTTTAAAAAATTATGCGTACTTGCAATGGTTCAAGAGTTGGACCATGGTTTGAGGAAGAAGGTGTAGGGCAAATATTAGACGATCTATACAGACAAAATATAAATACGAGTTGACGTATCACTGCTGCCGACTCCCATCAGTAATTTTTTATCTTGTAAGTTTCGACTAATGGATATTCTGTTGACTCTATCACCAGGAACGATCTTGTAATCCAGCTCATTGATCAGTACAAATTCATTGTTGTTGTTGAAAGAGAACACTTTTATACTACCAGACTCTGTGCCAAGTGCAATTACAGCTTTTCCATCAATAGCAGCTTTGAACGAATCCACTGCCGTAACTTGTTCATCCAACTTGAGAGAAGCGAGCTGAATCGTATCTTTTTTGATTTCGTCGTAACTCCAAGCCTTGATGTGTTTATCTCTAGAAACGGTGAAGAACGTCGAATCTGACAATTCTGAAGGTGCCCAACAACAATCCCAAATAATCCTCGAGTGCGCCTTTTCTTGCAGCTTAAGAAGCTCAAACTGTTGCAAGTCACTTCCAGTTCTTTTCCATAAGGAAAATCGTCTATCCCTGGACACGGCGAGCAAGAATTGATTGTTTGGAGAAAATTTCAATCTGGTAATGGTCAAATCGTGACCTTCAAGTACCTGGGGCAATTGCTGCCACGTTCTGGTGTCAAAAACTCTGACTACAGCATGTGCAGGTGTATTTGACCTACAAGAAGAAGCTACCAATTGTTTGTCGGGAGATGAATCCACTGCCGTGATTTCATAACCATGTCCGTAAAGCTTCTCAATTTCGGGCCACAAAGTATGTCTTTGCAGGTGATCTTCTAATGGAGGCTGATCAAGAGCGGAAACGACTTCATATGAAATATTCTTCTCGGATTGGTCTTCCTCCTCTTCGTCATTGTTGATATTTTCGTGTGTAACGGCAGACTCGTTCTCTGCTTTGTTAGAAAGGCCTAGAACAGGCAACGAAGCACTCTCAGGCATTTCATCAATATGAGTTTGTCTCATGCTACAGAATTTTTCTAATAGCTTTGCAACTCCCTTTGGCTCATCAAAGGATCTCAGAATTTTTTCTTCTCCTCCGGAAATAAACCTATTGTTACTCAAACAGGATATACACACCATATCGTAACCATGAATTTGGGGTCTTGCAAACTCGTGCCATGAAGTTGGAGTATGCGGAGAGCCATCCGAATTAGACACCCATCTTGCGTAAAGCCTTGTGGTTTGGTCCAGTGAGGTTGCCAATAAATATTCTCCATTTTCTGACCATTCCAAGTCAGTGACACTTTTTATAGCACCGGTAATGGCAAGCTGTTGGTCCCAGTCATCTCCATTTGAAGATGACCACAATCTCCAGGAACCTGTTCTTCCATTCGTCAAAATATATTGTTTGTCATTTTCAAATATCCATAGTGAAGACCAGAACCCACCAGATGATCCTGTTGCTGTTGACGCACCCTTCATACTAAGTTCACCCAACCTAGTTTTACCTACCCAAATACCGCTGATTGGATCAGGTTTCCAGATCATAACGGATGTGTCTGATGATGCTGAGAGTAGCTCCAGTTTAGTTGGATGCCAGTTCAAGTGAGATATCCAATCATCGTGTCCCATGATGATAGCATCGAAGTGAATTGCACATCGGGTCTGACCGATGGTAAATTTGTACTGTTTATTACTGAGTAGTGTTAACTTGGTGGAATCCTCATCAGAAACATCAATTTTTTCGTTTAGACTCAGTTTCCAAAGCCTAATGTATCTGTCTTGAGCACCACTGGCAATAAAAAAATCACCTTCATGCATTTTTACCACTATTGATTTCACCCAATCTTCATGTCCTGCTAATACGGCAGACTGAGCAAACTTTGCAATCTTTGCCGGAGACTTGTCGTAATTGAAAGAATAAACGTAAATATTAGTGTTGGTGCCTCCTATCAGTGCAAGGAAATCTCCATCAGACAACTGTTGAAGGGCCAGAGACAATGAGTAAAATCCGTCTTTGACTGTGAACTCATGCAATAATTCTAGATCGCCTTTGCCTGAAATATGCCAGAAACACAATAATCCAGATGCATCCCCTGACAAAAATAACGAGCTGCCAGCCAATGCAAGACTCGTGACACTATGCTTATGATGGTTGGTGGTGCCAACTAATTCGTAGTCTGTGCCATTGTCGTCAACTTTCCACAATTTTATTGAGCAATCCTCAGAAGTAGATAGCAGAAAAGATGTCAATGGGACCCATTTGACACACAGCACCTCTTTTGTATGCGACTTTAGAGTAGTGACTACTCCCTTATAGTCGTTTGCAAGAGGGTTCCAGATGGAAATGGTGATTCCTGCCCCGAAAGCGACCCGTTTGAACCTCTCACTGTAATCACTGGTATACAGTTCTCGATTGCAACCAATAAAGATACTTTCTACTGAAGCCATTCTTTTTACTGGGACCAAGATGGAATGAATGGGGTAAACCTAGAAAAATAATTTCAGTCCAAAAAAAAAAAAAAAAATTGATGTTCTGATCTTAGATAGTGGGTAGATATATCAGTCTTTTAGAACAAAATCCATGAGAAAGCTTCCTAGAATATCTAGAACTAACACGTCTGTATGCTTAGTAGGTATTATATACAAGAAATATGTGATATATATGTTTTTACTTTTGCATCAAGCTTGAAACAGGAGCAACACCCTGTAATGATCCCACCACCTTTAACTTATTTCCCTCAACGTTCATTCCATAGTTGTTGTTAAGACCATTAACAACAACATGAGAGTTCAGTTTCAGATTTTGATCCTTGAATTTGGCTTCCTCAGCTCGCAAAAAGTCAAAATCCCCTTTCACAGAAGAGTTAAATAGTTTCGTTACATCGGCAGAATCAAACTTGACATTCGTGATAGACTTGGTATATCTGATAGTAGGACTCACATCAGACGAGTCTCTAATTGTAAATGGATATTGCGAGTTCGTATTGTTGGTGAACTTCATCAATGTGTTTGAGATGAACAACGGCTGCGGAATGGAGCTAATGGGAACATTGTACTTGCTGAACAATTGCAAAGTGGCTCTCAGGATTCGAGAATTAGGAGAGTAGGCTAGCTTAGAAGAAAATCTGGTCAATTCACCAAGATTCAAACTCTCTGGAGAGTACAGCACTTTGGTCTGGGGAGCAGGGGCATTGTTGAACCTCATCTTACTTAACTGGGCTCTCTTATCAGTCGAACGAGCTTTTCTTGGTTTATGCTTCGCATCAGCGCCTGAACCCTTTCTATTATTGGACTTGTATGAACCAGATTCTTTTCTCCTTTCGAAATCTCTCTTTCTACTACTTTGTTGTCCAGCTTTTCTCTCGGCTCGCCTAGGTTCGGGCTTCTTTTTGGGCTGTGACTGCTGAGCAGTTTTCACAGATTTCAACAACTTCAGTAAGAATGCACTTGACTCTGCGGCAGAATCCGTAGCATACGAGCGAACTTGTCTTAATCCAAACATCTTGAGAAGTTGGTTACGGTTGAAAAATATCGTCGGGTTGAAATTCGTTAGTGTATGGTTTGCTCGAAAAAATTAAAACCTCCAATTCTCCCTGGTTACATAATCTATTTGAACTATTCTCCAGTTCCCGTATCTAAAATTGATTGAAGTTGAGGATGGTCTCGTAATCTATGCAGATGAAATCATCGTCAATCCTTGCAACACCATCTTCGCCCATGGTTACCCCGAGTTTGTTGCGGAAAGAGAAGCCAAGCGGTGATGGGCCCCAAGACGGAACATAACACAGTTGATCCCAATTGCAGACGTCTTTACACTTGAAAAAAGACGCCCATTGTAAAGTGGATATCAATTCGTTAGTTCGTTGGCCCAGTTCTTCCCACTCCTTGGAAAGGTCTTCAAACGTTTCAATGTATTGCCTCGAAACCTTGAAGGTATCAAAACACAATCTTAGAAGCTGCTCTTGGATCGTGTACATGGAGCTATATATCAACAGGTCTGCTTCTGTTTGAAGTGGCTTCAGGGGATATATGTAGTCATTGATAGCTGTCTCTATACTTGATTTCCAGCTTTCAGATGGAACGTCTTCAGCATCCACATATCGTCGAACAATATTGAAAGCTAGTCTCATAAGCTTTAAAGATAAGACATTCACATCGCCATCTTTTTGGTACACACTGTGAGCAAGCTCCATTGTCTTCAGAATTGGAGTAAACTTTTTCACTATGCCTTCTGATATTAGTTGCCAATTCGTTGATTGATATGGGGTAGATTTGGTTCGTAATAACTGATCCACTTTACCTAACCACTCGTTCCTAGTTTCGATCGGAAGATCGGCCACCCTTCTGGTGTAGGTATCAGGATCTATCCAAGATTTGTTCAGGAAACTGATATACTTGGACTGGTCTAGTAAAATTCTCCGTTCTCCGTCATGATGGAAGCCCCCAGCTTCGATCTGGTCATAAGAAGCAAGGGCACTGAACTGGTTTGACATCACCTCTTCTAGCTCGTCATCCTTGAAATGAATCAAATCTGACACCTCTGCCAGGGTTATGTTACTGACAAGTTTCATATCCCTATGAAAGTCACATATTATGATTTCAAATCCGATCTCCACTCGTATTATCCCGTCTAACCTTCGACCATTGGAGTTTCCCCACTTGCAGATTAAGTTGGAACCTTCCCACTCACTATAATTGGTAGCATTTTGGAGTTGAGCTAGTAAAATTTGGGTGTCCATTTCACCACCCTGACTTTGCTTGGCAGCAGATGCTCCTCCTAAATACAGGAGATTATTCAAAGGCGCTGTCGTTTCAAATGTCATTAGAGTTGGCGGCCCCGTACCCCAAGAAGGAGGATGTAGCCCCCCAGACGCAGGAGGTGGATGTGAATGTGAGTCATTTCTGGGGTGTTTGTTCGTATTCTTGCCAAAATGGATAAAACTATAGCTGAACTCTTCGTCCATGGCTACCCATTCAAACTGATCAGGGATTTGTCCGTTTCGATTAGAGTGATAGAGTCGAGTGCCCTTGGGAACATAGGCTGAAAACAAACTGACTCCGCTTGGATGCAACACCGAATTCTTCTGTTTCAAAGCGTCGTAAACCTCGTTAAATACAGCTGAGGCGTTGTGGATATCTATTGGTAAATAAGTGGGATCCAACGGTCGAGATCCCCTGAACGGTGCATTCATGCGGAGTTCTGTAGTGTTCCAAAGTTTCGATATCAGCAATAGGCACAATAACCCGTTTACTACCAGACCTCCATAGAAGCTGTAGATGAACCCCTTAGAACCAAGTATGAGCCCCATTACTTGAAAAGTGGAGGGAGTGGAAAAAAAGTACGTTTTTATCTTAAAGATCTATAAAGGGGCAGTGCCGCGATATTCGGATATTAGTAAACCTAAGTAATATAGCACCTATATAACATGTCTACAAAAGGAATGGAATCATTGCTTTCCTGTTCTTGGGATATTGGTCCCCAAACTCCTTGAGATATCTTTTGTGTTTCTTAGCGGCCCAAATATACATCTGAATGGAGGCAATGGTAAGGAACACCCAAGATGACCAGTTATTGTTGAGAAGGGCAAATGCCAACCAAGCTACAGATTCAAAGAAATAGTTGGGGAAAGAGACCAGGTTGAAGCCATATCCATAGGGAATTTTATGTTCTCTGGAGCCATCGGCTCTGAGACTGGCCAATTTCTGGTGAGTGATGAAGTTGGACAATTCAGCAAATACCCACAGTCCAATCAGTGCTAGAACTGTGGAGTCTTCATGGTCAGATACATGGAAAAAAACTGTTTCCAAGTGGGTGCAAACTTATTTCGGTATGAATCCGGAGCATAAATAGTGACAGCAAGGCTCAATCCACTAAGAATCCAATAATGAGCTGAGTTCTTGAAAACGTTGAAAAGAGGCATTGTATCAGATGAAAACAGGTGCACAAAAGTTGTTTCGTATTCACGTTTCAGGAAGTGCAGCATCACCAAAATGAAAGAAACTTTCTGTGTAAGAGTGTTATAGTCAGGTTTGAACCAGCCGTAATAGAGCAATGGATGAATAATCAGCGGGCCCACGTATTCGATCAGGAACACTAATTTCCAACTGATCTGGGGTCCCAAATCTTTCGCATAGACTTCTTTGGAATCTGAATCATCTGTGAAGACTATCCCATTTTGAGCTAAGGATTTCTCGTAGTCCAGAGTGACATGCTTTGGTTTCTTGGAAACTGCGTCTTCTTCCAGTTTAGTGAATCTGATTCTGGAGCTGGATAAACTGTTATTTGCCTTTCCGTAAGCTACCACAATGTCTCTGACTCTTGTATTGGGGGTAGTGTCTACGTTGATTTGTCTCAGGGTCTCAGACCTTGGATTAACAATGAGTTTAACCATTGGTGATGGGATGAGATAATGTGAGAGTTGACCAGTGTCGATTCTTGCGAGTGAACCTGGTTGGCTGGGCACGACCTCAGTTGTGGAAGGAAATCTTAGTTATCTACGAAGGGTTCGCGCTGACAGCTATCCAACAAACTTCTCCTTCTTGGACTTACACTTTGTTCTCCCTGTTTTACCTCTATCGGCCATGAAGTTAGTAAGGTTCTTGATGAAGCTTATATCGGAGCAAGTGCAAGTTGAACTAAAGAACGGAACAATTGTCAGCGGTACCATCATCTCGGTGACGCCGTCTATGAATATCAACCTGAAAAACGTTAAAATGACAGTTAGAAACAGAAACCCGGTCAGCCTGGAGTTTATAAATATAAGAGGAAACAACGTTCGTATCGTGATCTTGCCGGATAATTTGAATTTAGATAGCCTTTTGACAGACTCATTGGTCAAGCCTAAGAATAAAGTGGCCAAGAAAGATCCAATCAGAGGTGGACCAAGAGTTGGCAGAGATAAACCCAGACCATCTGCTAGGGCTTTCTAAGCATATAAGTAGAAGAGAAAAGGATCCTAAGGATGTAACGATCAAGTCCTGCCTATGTACATGTATCTAATATAATTGTAATGGTCATAATAAATTAGCCCAATTTCAACCCCCAATATCATCTTCCTCATTTTCTAACTCGCTCTGTAGTTCACTTTCTCTAGGGTCTAGTAGACCGTCATCCTCCAGTCGCAATCGGTTGACCAATCTGGGTAGTGTTAACCCACAAAACTTCTCCTCAGTTAATAACTCATCTACCAGCTGATCCACGTAGGTCAAGTCAGCGTTGCCGTGCTTTCTTATTCGCAGTTTTCTATAGTCATTCAATAACGGCTCTAACAACTGATAAACTCTCACAGAAGGGAAAACCAACCGAATATACAACGCTGCCAGAGCTGTCACATACTTGAAATAGGGTTGGGTCAACATGTATATCACTATCTCGTCTTTCGGCTGTAACTGTAGCATTTTCAGTAACAGACAAATATAGTCGGTTGCTCTAGAGTTTTGATTGGTGTCGTATGTGCCAATAATCTCCACTTCACTTGCAAGATCTTGCAGTTCCAGAATATCTAGTAGAAAGCAGTGTTTTTTCCAAAACAGACTATCTAAGATTTTTTCCCTGAGAATTTTGTCTATCAAAAACACAGGGTTAACTCCATGGATCTTTTCAACATTCTGTGCCAGCCCTCTGTCAATAGTGATGGAGTCTTTCACACTGGTCATGGACTGCTGCTGCCTACGTTGAGTGCAATCTGAAAGAAAGAGATGAGGAAGTGATTAAATCCGCGATATCCATCGATTTCCATTCTTCATTATCATTACATATATAACTACAATACATTGTCTAATGACCTAACATGATAATATAATTACAGCTGCTCTTCTTAAGCAGTGTCCTTAAGCCAGCCCTTTGCCTTTGCAATGGCATTTTCCCACAATCTCCATTCCTTTCTTCTGACCTCGTCGCTCAATGTGGCCTTGAAGTCCAAAGAAGTGTTCCCTGCAGCCAAGTACATCTTGTTACCCTCAAGAATGGCCTCGGTACATTCCTTCAAGGAACCCCAAATTCTATCTTCCTTAGGGACACCAAAACCGGCAGCAATGGCAGCTCCCAGTGCAGTACATTCAGGGTTGATGGAACGTCTAACAGTGACACATGGACCCAAAATATCAGCTTGGATCTGCATCATCTCGTCTGATTTGGACATACCTCCGTCCACGGCAAGAACTGACAGAGGGTTGTGGCCAGTGGCCTTGGATGATTCCTCCAAAAAGTCAGCAGAAGCTCCTGCATCGCTGATCATGGCCTTCAAAATGGCTCTAGTTTGGAAACAGACACCTTCCAAAGCAGCTCTAGCAATATGAGAAGCTGAGGTGTATTGGGTCAGACCGAAAATGGTTCCTCTGGAGTTGGAATCCCAGTAAGGGGCAAACAATCCTGAAAATGCTGGAACAAATACCACACCTCCAGAGTTGTCAACTTGAGAAGCCAATGGTCCGACGTCCTGAGCCTTGGAAATCAAACGAAGGTTATCTCTTAACCATTGCACGACAGATCCAGCGACAGCAATCGATCCCTCCAAAGCATACTGTGGCTTAGAAGAGTGTTTGCCATCTTCGGACTCATCCAAACCTGGGAACCAATATCCCACAGTGGTCAAAGCACCGTGCTCAGAAATCAAAGTCTGATCACCAGTGTTGTACAGCAAGAAAGCACCGGTACCATATGTACATTTGGCATCACCCTTTCTGACAGCCAACTGTCCAACCAAAGAGGCAGATTGGTCACCCAGACATCCAGCCAAAGGAGCACCTTCAATAGTTTCCAGAAGAGCAAGGGCGTCATCAGTAAGGTAAGACTCAACATATCCAATAGACTCCAAGTGTGGGACCTTGAAGTGTCCGTAGACTTCTGCGGAAGATCTGATTTCTGGAAGGATGACTTTGGAAGTATCGACGTCCCAGAATTTCAAAAGTCTGTCGTCATATTTGTTGGTTTCAATGTTCATGAAGTTGGTTCTGGAGGCATTGGTAACATCAGTGACGTGGGATTTTTCGTTAGTCAAGTGGTAAATCAACCAAGAGTCAATAGTACCAAACATTAGATCCCCATCAGCATTGTCATAGGCCTGTTTGACCTCAGGAACATGCTTCAGTAACCATCTGAACTTGGTTGCAGAAAAGTAGGTGGAGATTGGACAACCACACAAGGTTCGCATTTCCTCTCTCTCCTTCTCAGAGTACTTGGCGGTGTACTCGTCAACAATATCGTTGTTTCTGGTATCGTTCCACACAATACCGTTGTAAAGAGGCTTTCCTGTCTTCTTGGACCAAACAACCGTGGTCTCTCTCATGTTGGCAACACCGATAGATATGAGCTTGTATTTATTTTTTTCATCTCGGTCCAAGTTCTTGTTCTCCATGGTGACTAAACAAGCAGCAAGACACTGAACGGCGTTGGCCAAGATGTGACTTGGACGACATTCAACCCAGCCTGGCTGAGGAAATTGCAAAGTTGGACCAGCCTTATTGTCAACGGACTCAACTTCCAAGTCGTCAGAAACTGTCAGGGAAATACCTTCGGAAGAGATGATCTGAGAACGCTTTCTTTTGATATCATCCTGAGCAGAGGTAGAGTACTCGATCTGGTGCTTGGCCACTTCCTGACCGTGGTAGTCAAAAAGAATAGCTCTGGTGGAGGTAGTACCAATATCGATGGTAGCAACTAGTGGTGTATAGTCTTTTCCCATTATAGTAGATATATCTGTGGTATAGTGTGAAAAAGTAGAAGAAGAGTCTTTTTCAGTCCTTGAAATATAAAAGCAGCAAACGAAAAGTGGGCGAGTATTATTTATATACCAGTATGGTGGAGGAGTCGGCAAAGTACCCCAAGTTTCTCCCCATCGAATTTTGCTGGTTGAAAAAAAAACGGAGTGCGTGAGCTAACAGCAACCCCAACACCACTGTTATTATCGGAGCACGGAGTACGCATCTCTACCAGTTTCAGGATGCACATGCATTTTTATCCGTGTTTGGAGGGTGTTTAAGGAAAAAATGTGCTAACTCAAACGCCATTGAACCCAGCCAATAAACGATTCTGGGGTGTGGGGAGGGGGTGCGCAACCTTAATACCCCCCCTTCGGTGAAATAGCGACTTCACCATGAAGTGCTGGAATACTACGAGGAAAACGTTCTTTCTACGGCAAGCTCTCTGAAGTGCGTTGGATAAGCGGTGGCATCTTGCAAGCTATCAGATCGGGCAAACTTTTGACGCTCCGCAACCCCGGGAAAATTAACTACAAGACGAATAAAAGAACCACCTGCACCTCCCCTCACCCCTTCAACAACAAAATATATAATGCCTTTTTTTGCTGGAAGGTCAATCTACTACACGTGATAAAGGTTTCAGGACCTGTTGCTTCGCACCAGATCCAATGGGGTATGCCGAGGTCAGTACCGTGTGGGGTCATAGCAGAGTCGGATCTTATTATCTCAGGAAGGAGTTAATTTATTCCGTTTCTTCCAGATTGAGAGATTTCAGCAATTTAACACCCTTCTTCTTCTCCGCCCCCTATCTCGCTATCCCCTATTTATCTCGCTTAATAAATGTTTAACCAGGGCAATTCCCCGAAGTTGTTTACCTTTCGGTATGACGTTATCCCCAATTTCGATTTCAAAGAACAATGCCACTTAAAATCAAGGCAACACTATTGTTAGTTTCCCCCATAAAATCAAGAGAATGCAGGCTGCTAAATTGGGTCACTTGAAAGTTGGGGTCCGACTTGAAACAGTCAGGAGCGGAGTATTGGATTAGTAAAGTTACCGATTCTTCCGTGCCAACAAATCTCCCAAAATAGAAAATACCGAGCAATTCTTTCCCGGCCTTGCAGGTGTTTGCTGTAGGATGACCTAGATTTTTCCGTGTTTGATTCCGTCCATGCATCTCAAGTTATTTCCCACCGGCTAGCAAAGGTCCATTTCTCGGAACCAAAAATTCGGGAAGAAAAAGTCTGGAGAGCTAAGCTGGTGAAAGTTGCCATATTTTTTTATAAATTGATCAACGACGCAAATATTTGGTCTACTCTTTTCGCCTAAATCGGGATAGTAAACCTTTTCATGTCATATTCAAAACCACAAATCCAAGAGACTGAAGACTCGGCCCACAGTATAGAAAAGCCATTTCTGGGTTCCTCCAACCAAGAACCAGATTTCTCTGCAATTGAAGAAGAGCTCCCTGAGATCAACAACTGGCTTGCTAAGGTCAGATATGAGTACAGAGACTACTTAGCTGAGTTCATTGGAACCCTAGTGTTGGTTGGATTCGGTGACGGTGTTGTTGCTCAGAAAGTCACATCTGGTGGCACTGCTGGTAACTATACGACTATCGTTCTTTCATGGGGTATTGCAGTCACCTTCGGTTTTATGGCATCTGGAGGTGTCTCCGGAGGTCACTTGAACCCTGCTGTCACTCTTTGCGCTGCCATTTTTAGGGGATTCCCCTGGAGGAAAGTCCCCGGTTACATGTTCTCTCAGATGCTAGGAGGTTTCATGGGTGCTTTCGTCGTTTACGGTACTTACATTCAAGCTATCGCTCATTTCGAAGGGGGAACCCAAAGAACTGTTTTCGGAGAGAATGCCACAGCAGGAATCTTCTGTACATATGCGCAACCATACCTGCACACCAAACATCAAGTTGTTTCTGAACTTGTGGCTTCTGCGTTCCTGCAGTTTGGAATCTTTTCTTTAACAGATACCTCTAATGTGTCATCGTCACCATTTTGGTTCCCATTTGGTTTATTTTTACTGATTGTCGGAATTGGTTCATCTTTCGGATACCAGACGGGTTATGCCATCAACGCAGCAAGAGATCTTGCCCCTCGTATTGCATCCAGAGCCCTAGGTTACGGTCCAGAGACATTTACTGCATATCACAACTACGCTTGGGTCCCTGCTGTTATTCCCTTCATCGGCTGTATTTTGGGAGGGTTCCTTTACGACTTGTTCGTCTTTACTGGATCAGTTTCCCCTCTTAATAAGCCTTATTTCGGTTTCGGCAAGTTTTTCAACAAGAAGTCCAAGGCTCCAACTATTGCCTAGACGGCACTAGTGAGAATGGGGCAATAGAAAAAAACCCATACATCACATTGACTAGTCATTTTTACTTAGTGTATACTAGATATAATAATAAAGCTACGATCATCACAGTGAAATATCTTTGATGGTCGGTCAGTATTAATCTTGTCACATGACCTACTTCCGTCTTCCCATGACTCCCTCCTAAGGTTGTGTGCGCTGGTGCGTCAGGTTCGGTCCCCGGGAGGAGTCTCGACCAATGGCTAGGTAGTGATAACAATCAAAGTTTATGAGACCAGTAGTTTGACACATAGTGCATTTATTGGAAATATGGGGACACTACCTTCCGCCAATAGGAGACGAGAATACGACTAGACGTATCTCGTAAAGTCCCTCCGCCTCGATCTAGAACTGCCACCATATTTGAGGATCAAAGACCAGAAGAAGTGTCGTGCCAGTTTTTCAGATAAATCATTCGCCGAGATCAGTCGATCATCAGCGTTCAGTCCATGAGAACAAGGTGCTGGCTTGACGTATCTTCAGGCAGCCAGCAGCTTTTTGTTTCAGCCTATCATCTTTGAGGCTTATCATCTTACTGATAAGACTATGGGAAAAAACCCAAGAAAATGAGATGTTTTATGTGAACGACCATTTACTTTTTTAGATAGGCAATCTTCTGCCCCGGTGAGTCTCCTCATTGGGCAATGTTGTAATTACACGACTAACAAATCAGAGGCGGTAAACGCTAGTCTCGGCAGCGTCATCGAGGTCAGTGCATACTCAACAATAGAAGGCGCGCAATCATTAGACAACTTGATCCATAGCCCGCAGCGTTTCTTCTCCAGAAAGTTCACTATAATTACCCGTAGAGGATTGGTTCAACATACAAGAAGATCAGCAAATCACCTTCAGTATTCGGCGACAAGATTTATTTTTCACTGAGGTTTCAAAGCTTTTCAAATTTCAATATAATACTTCCCTATTAATCATGCATGCACCCTACAAGATTTCGCATTCTTTTTTTTACTACAGGAATTACTGACCAGGTGACTCTAAAATAGCTTTGAGGTATATAAATCACAAAGGCGCTGTTAGCAGACAGTTTTTTTCTTTTTCGTTTCTTACCTTCGGTCAACAATATTAATTCGCTTCAAGCTACTTAGTTCTCTCCATTATAAGAGAATCTTAATATAAACACCTATACATTACAATTACAATATGTCTTCATCCGAAATCATTGAAAACACTGCTTTGCTGCAGAAATATCAGTCCTTAGACCAGAGAGGTAAGATCATTGCCGAGTACATCTGGATTGATGCCAGTGGAGGAATCAGATCCAAGGGTAGAACCTTGAGCAAGAAGCCTTCTTCCATTGATGACCTTCCAGAATGGAACTTCGACGGTTCTTCCACTGGACAGGCTCCAGGTCACGACTCTGACGTCTACCTGAGACCAGTCTCCTACTACGCCGACCCTTTCAGAAGAGGTGACAACATTGTTGTTCTGGCCGAGTGCTGGAACAACGATGGTACTCCAAACAAGTTCAACCACAGACATGAGTGTGCCAAGCTGATGAAGGCCCACAAGGACCAGGAGGTTTGGTTCGGTCTGGAACAGGAGTACACCCTGCTCGACAAGTATGACAATGTCTACGCTTGGCCAAAGGGCGGTTTCCCAGCTCCTCAGGGTCCATACTACTGTGGTGTTGGTACCGGTAAGGTCTACGCTAGAGACATGATTGAAGCTCATTACAGAGCTTGTATTCACGCCGGAATTAACATCTCCGGTATCAATGCTGAGGTCATGCCTTCCCAGTGGGAGTTCCAGGTCGGTCCTTGCAATGGTATCGACATGGGAGACCAGCTCTGGGTTGCCCGTTACCTGTTGCAGCGTGTTGCCGAGGAGTTCGGTATCAAGATCTCATTCCATCCTAAGCCACTGAAGGGTGACTGGAATGGTGCTGGTTGCCATACCAATGTTTCGACTTCCGCCATGAGAGTTCCAGGTGGTATGAAATACATTGAGGCCGCTGTCGAGAAGCTGGCCAAGAGACATTTGGAGCACATTGCTCTATATGGTTCTGACAACGAACAGAGATTGACTGGAAGACATGAAACTGCTTCCATGACTTCTTTCTCTTCCGGTGTCGCCAACAGAGGTGCTTCTATCAGAATTCCAAGATCTGTTGCCAAGGAGGGATACGGTTACTTTGAGGACCGTAGACCTGCTTCCAACATTGATCCATACTTGGTCACTGGTATCATGGTTGAGACCATCTGTGGTGCCATCCCTGATGCTGACATGACCAAGGAGTACAAGAGAGAATCTGATTAAATAGTATATCAGCAGCTCATATCTAGTACTTCCTAGCTTGAAGTATAAAAAGAAATGCCTGTTAAGTTTTGTAAGCCAAGAAATTTACGTTTTTTAGTTCTAAAAGTTCCCGCTGTATTCTTTACATAAGAGATTCATGATCCATCAGCCATAATAAATTTTAAATATGTAATACTACAAACGTATTAAGCTGCCAAACCGATGACACCACAAGCTGGTCTTCCACCAGCGTTACCGGTCTTCAAAGAGTCGGCGTGACCACCCTTTCCTAGATCGTCAGTTCCGTCGTGAATAACAACAGTTCTACCTAGAATTGAGGTCTCACCGATCAGCTTAACCTGGTTATCGGTTATAACACCCTTGGCAACACCTTCAGCGTCGGTCTTGACGTTACCCAAGTCACCGACGTGTCTAGCTTCGTCAGTTGGAGCACCGTGGGTCTTACCAAATGGGTTGAAGTGAGGACCAGCTGAAGTACAACCATTGGTATTGTCACCGAACTGGTGAATGTGGAAACCTCTCTCAGCGTTTGGGGAGTTACCTTTGATGTCGTAAGTGATAGTGGTAGGGCTGCTTTCGGAGGATTGTTCGAAGACAACGGTACCGCCGACGGTAGAATCGCCTCTTAAGACTGCAACTGCTTTGACCATTTTTGTGTAGATGTTAAATAGGGAAGAAACACAGAAAATAAAGAATTCGAAAGGTATATGAGGGGCAGCTTTCTTTTATAGTTTGCGGTCGGTTCTAGAAAATAACTCCCCCTTTTTTCGCCACTGCTAGTCGAGAACACTAATAATGACTAAGCGTCATATCAATTACTGTATATGAACAAAGAAGAAGATGCCAATTGAGTCAAATTATGAGTAAAAAACATAATTGAATGAGGATTTCAAGGAACCTGGGGGGAAAGGGCCCCTTTTATAGTGTCTCAAAAGCTCTTTGACCCTGTTGGTGGTGAAATTGTAGTTATTTACTCGTTTTTTTGCTCGTTTTGCGTTTGCCGTTTTCATGCATTGCTCTTTCTGCAAGCGAAAGCGATCTCACGTGGACAAAAGTGTGCTCGTTGATCAATGATTGGTTTGGTGGCAGGAGCTGAGTTGACGAGACCCTGTCTATTCCTCAAACCCAATGAAGCCACCACTGTGTGACGAGTGCCTAGAAAAGTAATCAAAGTCAATTGAAACGGCATTGGCTAATAATACAGCCCTTTGGTCCAGCGTAAGGGCATGTTGGGCCACATTGTTCCCGTAGTTCCCTTCTAGCCCTACAAAAGATTCAGGCCCCATACGGATGATGTAAACTCCTGTATCTGTGAAAAGCTCTCTTGCAAAGCCCACGAAGTTTCTAGAGACAGCACCTAGCGTTTGCCTAGATTCTGAAAGTACAGGAAACTCAAAGGAAAGAAACGGTGCGTCAATGTACCCGAACTGATCGTAGACAGTGTCCTTTTCGCCAATTTGTGCTGTAAATAGATTGTATCTTCGTCTCCAAGGATGCCAGCTTTGAACGGATTCTCCAATTACATGTTCGTCTGGGTCGCTGTTCCTGAAAGGGGGTAATATAGCTTTGATGTGCGAATTGATGAAACTAAACGGCCTCTTGATTGTCATTAATACATTTCCTGCAGTATCCATTACATCCACTGTAAAAGGTCGATGCAAACGGTAGATCTGTCTCAATATAGCTTTGGTGATGCCCAGATCCCTTTCTAGCATGTAACCCAAAATACTTCCTGTAGGATCCATGATAACATATCGGTTCGCCTGCTCAAATCCTAAAAATATATTCATCATTTCCATTTGCCGTTCTATGACCAGAGTTGGTTGTCTCAGAATGTTTGCAATTGAGTCGGATGGGAGTATTACTCCTTGCTCATTAGTAACTGGTTGTTGGTCCCATCTAGTGGCGTCAAACTGATGGGGTTGAGGCGCCTGAGCATGCCTACGATAATTCTTTAGAGAATCGTAGTTGAGAGGGGTATAACTCCTTTTGAAAGAGTACTTCGGAACGCAATTAGCCAATCTCAAGCCTCTCCTTAAAAGCATTCTCAGTCTTATTCCTGATGCGATTAGACTAATCTGAGAGGTAGAAGCTCAGAAGGAAGTTCCGCACGGAGGAGCACGCGAAAAAAGTATCTCCCCAAGAGAAACCATTCACCTCTGTATTTCCGTGCGCCTAAGAAAATTCCACTCAGAAGCCCACAAGACAAATTTTTCGATCGTTCAGACGAGAATAAGATTTGAACATCATCCAGTGCCATGTTTCTAAAGTCCGTACAAAGGAGTACCAGAGGAATCCATACGGTACCAAAACTAGCCAACCAGGATGCGTGGCTGAAAAATGGGATAAAAGGACTCTACTCTGCCCAGGGATTTAAGGAATCCTGGGTCGACTACCAACAATATCTAGTAGATAATCTTACCATGAGAACTGTGGGAACCCTTAACGAAACACGCACGCCCTTTGAAATCATCAAGGCCACATACAAAAATGCATCTGATACAACAACCTTCCACTATGCTTCACAATGTTTCAACAACCATCTGTTTTTTGAACAAGTGGCTGACTCCGGGGCCTCTGACTCGGCACCTTCACCAAATTTAGAGTACATTATAAATAAATCATTTGGATCTCTAGAGGACTTGAAGGCTGATTTTGAGGCTGAGCTTACCACACTGAATGGTCAAGGCTGGGTTTTCTTGGTAGAGAACAACCAGAAAGAACTCGAAATTGTTTCATGTATCAATGAGGGAACGCCCTATTTTCACAGCAGAAACCAGAATCTGGATCTCTCTTCGCAAATCACTATTGATGATGTCACACAACTGGATATCTTGTCACAATTTGTCAAGAACGGAAACAGAGAGCCATTCAATAACGTTCCTTTAATCTGTTTCAACTCATGGCACTATGCATACCTACATGACTATGGTGTTAACGGCAAGGTTGAGTTTTTGCAAAAGTTCTGGGATTGTCTGAACTGGAATGTCATCAACCAAAGACTCTTCAACCAAGCCAGCCTTTGAACCTATTCCTATAAACTGTAAATAGAATGAATAATAAAGCGCTAAAACTTGTGTCATATTCTTTCCAATATTTGTGAGAGTCTTTCATTCTTACTCCAGTCTAGTCCAGAGCTGGCAATCAGACCGTATAAAATATCTTTCAGACGATTCTCGTCTTCGCTCTCCTGATCTGGCAGCTCCTGTGGTGTACATGGTGTACGTGTTGGCACAGACGGAGTATCTTTCGATTTTATCAGGCCATCAGAGTTCAAAATGGATATCGTCTGCTCATCACACTTTGCTATCAATTCTTTCATCTCTTCGTCGTTGGGACTAGTCTCTTCCCCATAAAAGGCGTTCATACTGGGATAGGATATTAGTTTTTGTTCGATGATGCTTCTTCTAACGCTGAGCATTTGTCGGAGCTGCTTGTTAAGTTTTTGTATTGATTCAATTTGCTGTTCTACGTCCGCATGGAGATTTAGGTCCGCGTGTAGGGAGAATTCTGATAAAGACTTCACTACTTCCTGAAACTCAGACTCTATAACGCTGTTGGGTTGACTCGAGGTGTTTTTTCGTTCCAATTCGATATGAGCTTCATCTGATAATCTGACCAGTTCTCTATAAGTATTTGCGTGGTCCATTTATTGGAGAGTTTGATGTGAAAAGTAAGCAAATATTCAAAACACCTACCGTTGATAGGCAGGTAAAACTAACCTGAAGGAGTACTAACCCGCGACTCCTTCTAACCATCACAATGTATTTCTTTGAATCATGATCCATCTCTGAACATGTCGTCATTCGAATTCCCTTCTATTTACAACTTTCCCCCTTTTTTCACTAAGCAGCCCAATAATTCTGTTTGGAAGAGTCAACTTCAACAATGGACCACTTTAGTTCTGGACTATTGCAAACATTATAGGATATGGAGATTATCCACTGCAGGCACACCGATAGTGGAGGATGCAACCGGGGTACCATCCGATTCTCTGTTCACAAACTCCATAATCGATCGTCATTTGAAACCTGAAGTTTGTCAAGAAATCATTGCTTCGTTGGTTGATCAGGGCAGAGCTCAATGGATTGATAAGACTGCTCAGAAATCTGTATTGGTGCTTTGGTATTCTATCTCCGAATGGAGTGATCTTTTACTGAACTGGGTTGATTCCACGGGTCAAAAAGGCGTAGTTTTAACATTGTACGAGATTCAACACGGCAACTTGACTCTATCTGAGGAGTTCCATTCAATTGACGAGACAACGCTCACCCAAGCGCTGGAGCTCTTGGAGAAAAAAGGAAAAGTTCTAATGATGAAGGAAAACAAGAATGTGGTTGGTGTTAAGTTCATATAGCAAGATGATTCAGAAAGGCTCACGCATCTTAGAGAGCTCATTTGAGGGGAGAGGATAGTAGCATCTCCAGTTTAAGGTATCAAATATTGAACTCCGGACAGAAACAAACATAGTAACATTCATCACCGTCAACCCACTACCCCTCTAAATAGAAACGTTAAATCAATCTATCTCTGCAATATACTCCACTACAAGTCAGGTTGTGCCACCTTCAGACCCACTACGTGGACCTCATACGCACCCTATGTCTATGCCTTTAGAACGACCGCGAAACGCGTTACCTTACCAGAAAAAAAAATTTTACGTTCCTCTTCTTCTTTCCCCTTCATTAGAGTACTATCTTGGGGGCTACCTTTTCATAGTTACAGGCTTTAAAGTTCAATATACAGGCAGAAGAGAAAATGAAATACGTGGTTGTATCTGGAGGTGTCATTTCCGGTATTGGTAAAGGAGTGTTGGCTTCTTCTACTGGTCTTCTTTTGAAAACATTAGGTCTTAGAGTCACTTCTATCAAGATTGACCCTTACATGAACATTGACGCTGGTACAATGTCTCCCCTGGAGCATGGAGAATGCTTTGTCCTGAACGATGGTGGTGAAGTCGATTTGGATCTCGGAAACTACGAAAGATATCTCAATATC
Organism: Komagataella phaffii GS115; assembly: GCF_000027005.1. Taxonomy (NCBI): domain Eukaryota; kingdom Fungi; phylum Ascomycota; class Pichiomycetes; order Pichiales; family Pichiaceae; genus Komagataella; species Komagataella phaffii. The sequence goes on from NC_012966.1 coordinate 1,495,301, forward strand.
ACCCTAACCAGAGATCACAACATTACCACTGGTAAGGTCTATTCAAAGGTTATCGAAAAGGAAAGAAACGGTGACTATCTCGGAAAAACTGTCCAGGTTGTCCCTCACTTAACCAATGCGATTCAGGACTGGATTGAAAGAGTCGCTAGAATTCCTGTTGACAAGTCGGGCCAACAACCGGATGTGTGTATTATTGAACTAGGTGGTACCGTTGGTGATATTGAGAGTGCTCCATTTGTTGAAGCTCTTAGACAGTTCCAGTTTCGTGTAGGAAGAGACAATTTTGCTCTGATTCATGTGTCCTTGGTACCTGTCATCCACGGTGAGCAAAAAACCAAGCCAACACAGGCAGCTATCAAGGATCTTAGATCATTGGGATTAAGCCCTGACATGATTGCTTGCAGATGTTCTTCCACACTAGATACTGCTACCGTTGAGAAAATTGCTATGTTCTGTCATGTTGGACCTGAACAAGTTTTGGCTGTTCATGATGTCAACTCCACTTATCACGTCCCCCTTTTGTTAAGAGAACAGAAGCAGATGGACTTTTTGACTGACAGATTGAAGTTGAAATCGCTCAATCTTTCGTCTGAAATGAAGACCAAGGGTGCTGAGTTACTCTCCAGGTGGAGTTCTGTTACGACCTCTCACGATAGGTCTTTTGAAACTGTATCCATTGCAATTGTGGGTAAATACACTAACCTACATGATTCTTATTTGTCAGTCATCAAAGCTTTAGAGCACTCTGCCATGAGATGCGAAAGAAAACTGGAGATTGTGTGGGTTGAATCTTCTAATTTGGAGTCTGACTCTCAGGAAACCAACAAGGCAGACTTTCACAAGGCTTGGCACTCACTTTGTTGTGCTGATGGTATCTTGGTTCCTGGAGGATTTGGTTCCAGAGGTATAGAAGGTATGGTCCTTGCTGCAAAATGGGCTAGAGAGAATAATATCCCATACCTCGGTATTTGCTTGGGTCTTCAGATTGCTGTCATGGACTTTGTAAGACATGTGCTAGGAATTGAGGGTTCTAATTCCCAAGAAAGTGACCCAGAGTACCCAGAAGAGAAAGCCTCAGTAGTTTATATGCCAGATGTGGATCAAGAAAAACTCGGTGGTACTATGAGATTGGGTCTTCACAGCACTCACTTCAGGGAAGGTACGGAATGGTCCTCTCTAAGAAAGCTCTATGGTGGTGCAAACATAGTCAATGAAAGACACAGACACAGATACGAAGTGAACCCCAAATTAGTCGATGATATCGAAGCAAAAGGTCTTCAATTCATTGGCCGTGACGAATCCGGAAATAGAATGGAAATTCTAGAGCTTCAAAGCCACCCTTATTTTGTGGGAACACAGTATCATCCAGAATATCTTTCAAAGGTGCTGGATCCTTCAAAGCCTATACTTGGGTTGGTTGCCGCAGCTTCTGGAATCCTAAGCGATGTTATTGAGAACAAATCTCAATTGTACGAGGGTGATTTCTAACCAGTTGAAGGAAGGGATAGTATAGAAATAGTAATTAATATGCATATTATATGAAAACCGTTGTATTTACGGTTTTGTGTGACGTTTCTTTCGCTTAGCTAAAAAATACGCTGTCCATCTTAACACTTTACCTAGGTTAGCATATTGTCCGCTGTCTCGTTGAACTCTTTATCGTTATCTTAGCTATGGAAGAAACTTTGGATCAACTGATTTGTGATCTGGATCAGTTCCGTTTACAAAAAATTCAAAATGAATCCATGTTCAAACAGCTAAACTCTAATGATAAAAATGTCTTGAACTTAATTCAAACAAATAACTCAGAGTTATCGGTCCAAAAGTACAACGGACTGTCTTGTGTTATGTCTGAACTTGGAAGTAACAGACAGAATATCATAAAGTTAAACTTAGACCATCTGGATAACATTTTTAATTTAAAATCGCTAAGTGAAGAAGTGGACTCTCTAAGGTTACGATATCAAAGAGTTCTTCGGCAGCATTTTCCTGAAGTCAGTGAAACTGGGTGCTTCGATGATACTAGTATCAAATCACTTGAACACACAAAGGATTTGGGAAGAGAATCGGATATAAAATATCTCTTGAGCGGAAGATTGACTCAGGACCAAGTGGGCTTGCAAGTTACGCTTGAAGACCAAATGGACAAGGAAGAAGCAAACTTGACGAGGGAACATTTCAAACAAATTGAGTTGTGCATTATAAACCAGGTTGAAAAATTGCTCACCACGCTTGATCAGTGTCGGGATCCCGATAAGATAAAGATCAACAGGCTGAAAAATTCAGTAATTGACACGTCTTGCACGTTCATTGAGTACATCCAGTCACATGTAGACGATGCCAAGTATTACCCCTCGTTCTATAATAATCTAGCTCAGTTGAGCCGAATAAAATCTAGAATATCTTTGGAGTATGGAGAATTGAAAAATTGTGTCCTCACAGAAACGCAATTACAACAACTCGAATCAAAGTCTTGGGGTATTCTGATTAAATGTTTACAAGTCACACTCAAGGACACCGATTTGGAACAAAAAGGGTCAGAACTTCGTCTTACAGCCTCGCAAGCCCGAGTGTTGGGTCAAGCGTATGCACAAATGGCGCATATACTGCTGGAGAGAGCGTCCCGGACCATGAAGCAGCAATCGACAGCCAACTACCCGTACTTAGACTCAATTTTGACCCTGGCAAGCTATCTCTTATATCTTTCGGGCAATTTTGGGAACATTGTTTCCAAAGTTGTCAGTATCAATGTGAACCCATATGCCAAACTATGCCAGGGGGTGTTCAGAGAGTCGTTGCTGAGAGAAATGACTGATGTTTATATCAATTCATGTGAGTCCAGAGAAAAGGTTCCAACCACTTGCCTCATGGACGGTGGATGAAAACTAAAGTACAGAATGTGTTGTATTCTTCACCTTCTCGTAGTTCCGACTCAATATGTTGCGTAATTTCGATATCTATTACATAATCAGCATCTAATGGTTATCCCTTATCGCGTATTAATCTGAGGAGAAGATTATAAAAGGTTGCTCTAGCCCACTTTCTGCCCTTTCCTCTTACTCTATTGAATTCCGTCATGTCAGAAAAAAAATCATTTATTGTAAGCTAGTCACATATCGTCGTTCAATTCAATTGTGAATCCTGTAATATTAACTTTAAGATTACTTTGAAAGAAGATGCCACAGACCCCGCCATTGAGAAGTATGCTTAGTTAAATTGAGATCCCAACAGAAAATTGGTGTACTAACAACTCAATTTAGAGTCAAATCTTTCATCAAGTCAATTGGGGGTGAAATATCTCATGAGTTCAGTTTGATCAAGGGATTTAGGTAAGTACCACCATCCACTAGAAAAATATTGCAAGAGCGCCACTGACCAGCAATTAAGTGCCAAACTGCCCACTACCCACGTTTCAAGTGTTGAAGGTGACGAAGCTGTTGCTACTATTGAAGAAGACAGTGAAGTTCACATTCAAAAGTAGATCCTTAAGCATAATAAAATAGAACGGAAATTAATCCCTGTTCATTGTGTCTTTAAATAACTAAACTTTTTTTATTTCTAGAGCCCTATCCAGCGTATTTTTGTACCTTGTCTCTTTTACTGCCAGTCTTTAAGGAGTGTTTCATCATTGTTTGTCCGGTTGATCCCGGCCATTTTGGCCCTATTGTAGGGAGATCTTCAACGTGCTACGATTTCTCCACAATCCGCGATACAAGGTTATTGGTAGCACTAATCGTTCTATCGCTCCACTATAGAACAATACCGATGACCGACTACAGCCAACTAAACAAGAACCCAATCTTCAAACCAGTAGATTCAATTTACACAGATAGGCTTCGAAAGTTCAATGACAATGACCACTTAGGGAAATTCAGAGTAAGACATCGCATTGACAACTCCAAAGATGATGGCTCAGACGGTTATGTTGAATTGAAAAAGTACTCTGTACCAGACCTCCAGAGACCGTCCTTCAAGGAAATTATTCCATCAAAACTGGACGAGTTTGAACCCTGTCATAGAAATGACCTTTTTGGCCCCGGGTGGGCTTCGTTCTGGATCCAAGTCAAGATTGCGGTGCCAACGTATTGGAAAGAGCACTATGGCAATGGCAAGAAAGACCCAATTGCCTTCCATTGGGACTCAGATAATGAGATATTGATTTATGACCATGAAGGAATTCCCCAACAGTCTTTGACTGGAGGTGGCCATAGGACAGAATTCATTCTTCCCTCCGATTGGTATGAAGACAGGGATGAATATGTCTTCTACTTGGAAATGGCCTGTAATGGCCTATTTGGTACGACTCCATCGTTTTACTATACACTTCATACTGCAGAATTAATTGTTAAAAATTCTGAGGCGGACTCTCTTTATTACGATTTCTGGATCATGGGAGACGCAGCACGAGAGTTACCAGGAGACTCGCCCCAAAAGTACCTGGCACTTCAATTGTGCAACAAGATTATGGACACTTTTGATGTCAATGACGAAAAATCTTTGGCTAAATGCAGAGAAGTGGCAAAGCAATATCTAGGGCCTGATATCAATGGCTCAGAAGTATTCGATGATTCCACGACACCCTTTCCCATCCAAGTGTATGCCATGGGAAATTGCCACATTGATACCGCCTGGCTGTGGCCTTTTGCTGAGACAAAAAGGAAAGTGGTTAGATCTTGGACTACCCAAATCAGGATAATGGA